>NC_068983.1:106558908-106563288 GCF_001194135.2 Octopus bimaculoides | reverse complement strand
TATATATATATATATATATGTACATATATATCTATGTGTGTTTGTATTTGTTCCCCCTTTCCCCCATCATCACTTAACAATAGGTTTTGGTTTCTTTATGCCCCCATAACTTTCTAGTTCAGCATAAGAAACCACTAGAATAAGTACCTGGATTAGAAAGTAACAAGGACTGAGTGGGGTGGTGATTCACTCAGCAGTCCAATAACTAAAACAAGTGAAAGATAAAAGATACCTGAAAGTTAGAGAAAGAACAGAACTTAGTCACACTTGTTAGTAACATTCACTGAAAAAGGGAGATAATTTCAAGAAATTAAGTATTAATTTCACAGAAAATTATATTTTCATCTTTATTAGTGTACTATGATCTTCTCAAGCCTACTTTAGTAAGTGGGCAATTTCCTGTAGAATTAATTCTTAATTTTTAGGCAAGGTTGTGTGCAGTTAAGAAGTGTACTTCACAACCCATACAGTTTTAGGGTCAGTCCCAATGTGCAGTACCTTGAACAAGTTTCTTCTACTAAAGCCTTGCGCTAATATATTTGATAGATGGAAACTGAAAGAAACCCGTCATATACATACATGTGTGTGTGTGTGTGTGTGTGTGTGTGTGTGTGTGTGTGTGTGTGTGTGTGTCATCAACATCATTTTCATATCTAGTTTTTACTGAGTTTATTGAGGCAGATTTTCAACAGCTGGATGTCTTTCCTGTTTCCAATTAACGTAATATTCTCCTGTGACCAGACATGTTTTTGCAGAATTTTAGAAATGTATGACACTTACTGCATGACAGTGACACTTATATATATCACTATCATCATCAGTATCACTTTAACATCAACTTTTCCATGCTTGCATGGGTTAGACGAGATTACACCAATGCAGAGTTTACTACAGTCAGATGTCCTCTCTGAAACCAATCTTCACTTGTTTCCAAACAAGGTAATAAACTATCAAACAACATACAAACCAAACATGATTTCATAAACGACTGAAAATCTATTGACACTAAGTGTATGACTGGTATGGCTTTTATTTACAATTAGTATGTAACATATCAAGACCCTTTTATTGCCATATTTCTATTGGAATACTCTTCCTTCATTTCAATTTATTTTGAAAATAAGTAAAATAATTTAGTAAAATATCTTTGTCATTATTAAGCTGGCATTTTGGAACATAAATTTAGCCTGAAATTTTGATGGGAGATTTTAATTTAAATCACTTTAGAATAGGTATGAAGCATTTTGGTATCAAAAAGGTCAAGCGACATGTAACATTTTTTCTGGTGTTTATTATTTTTTCTTGTTTATCTTGATAAAGGACCTTGACTGAAACATTGATGCCCTTCTTTTTCTCACATGGCTTAAAACACTGATCATGTTTATTGACGATTTTTTTTCAAAATTCTGCTTCTTTGGATTATATACATATTTATTGCTAACAGCTAATACTAATTGCTCAGTCAAGAAGTAGGAGAAGAATCTGTTTTGAGTCAGGTAAATTGAATCAAAAAGAATTAGCTATCTTAGCCTTATAATGGTAAAGACTCAGTAATATGCATTCAAGAGATAACTATAGGGTCTTTCAACCCCCTTGAAATAGCAACTAAAGGAAGATGATCATAGCTGGGATATTTTTGATCAAAGGTCTGTCAAGTTAAGGCTGATCTGGTGTTAACAACTCAGTAACCAGTCGATTCACTAAATAAAGATGATCTCCATTAAATTCCTCCAATTATTAATGTAAGTTTTATGAAAGAATTTTGCTCTTATTTTTCAGGGATTTTCTATTGAAGATTTATTTTATACATGTTTATTAAATATGTGTATGACACATCCTATTAAAACTTTTGTTACTATATTTCTACTGAAATACACTGCCTTCATTTCAATTAATTTTGAAACTAATGAAAAATTTAATAAATTAACTTTTTTTTTGTTATTAAGCTGATGCTTGGAATATAAATTTACATGAAATTTTGATGGAAAGGTTTAATTTACATCGCATTAAAACAGGAAGTTGGTATCCTAGAACCATGAACAGTCTTGGAGTATTGTCAGATGCTTGTTGAGATTCATACACATTTCACAATGTAGAGACACTTAATGATGTTGGCAACTGCTCTATGGGCATGAGAATTCATATTATATTGGTCACTTTTATCTGAGTCTTCCTTGTCAGTTGTTCATTAGATGTTGTTGCTATTGTTGTTGCTTCCTATGATCAAAGGCACTTCATTCATAACCATCTTATCTTTTAATCAATGTTATCTAATACCACATTATCCAATCTGTCTTTCAAGACAGTAGTGCGCGATTTGAGAGCAATTTGACTGATAATTCTAGTTGTCAAAGTTGCTTCATTAGCTCATTAACTCGTTTACGTTGCATGTCATTGTTAAAAACATGTAGCTATTACTTATTCTCACATTATGTATAGTTTCAGGGTGTAGCTTTAACTTATTTTGATGCTGTATATGTTTTACCTAGTAGCTGCTGTCAAATATTTCATTTGAATGGATACTGCTTTTGATGTTTGTGTCTTTGTTATTACTTGATAAAAGTGGCCCTAATTTTATATTATAGTTTATAACTAAATATTAAATGGTAATTTACGATGGTACGGTTTATACTTGTTATATTACTTGTTCTTCTCTGAACTCTTTGATATGTTTTTATAATACAAGTTCATTTGATTATGTTTGTATTCTGATTTCAGATGATAGTGTTTGTTGTCATTTTTTATGATACTACTTTCTATTGTTGTTCTGCTGCTGTTGTTGCTGCTGCTCTTGATTTTACTTTTGTTGCTGTTGTTTCAGTTAAATACATAGCTTTCACTACAAGTGTGTTTCAGAACAAAATACCGTTCATGGTTCAATTCATACGTTTGACTTTCTTGTTGTGTTATGCACAGATAGTATTCCTTCTAATGACGAAAGTTCAAAAACAAAGGTGTATATGTGTGTGTGTGTGTGTGAAATAATACATATATACATATGTGTATATATATATGATAGATCGTTGACCAAACACCATTCAATTTTTTTTCTCTGTGTTTTTCTCCTTGTTTTCTCCGTATTCTTTCTGTTGAAGAGCATAGCTCGAAACGTTAAAGACTTTCTGTATTCCCAAGCGTCAAACTAATACATCCTTTTGTTGCTTACACCACCTGTCCTCGTCTGTTGTTGTTTTTTGTTCATACATTCTTCCATATATATATATGTATATGTATGTATACATGTATATATATATGTCCTATTTACTTATCTTGAACATGCTGTCAAGACAAGGAGACAAATACATACAGAGAAATATACATGTATACATACATATATATATCATCATCATCATCATCTTCTTATAATTCATTCTCACTCTCTCTTTTAAATGTGAGTAGCCATGTAGCTCCTCTACAACATGAATCCACTCTACTCAAATTTCTTCACACAAACCTTCATCCCCTATTTAGCAAACAGAGGCAACATGCTTCCCCTCTGGTTTTGTTGACTCACAAGCTACATGGTGACCTCAATAGTGCTAGGCACTTGATGACCTCCTCCAGGCAATTGATGTAGGCCTCCATGTTGAATCTGAGGTCGTGTGGTAAGCTAAATGGAGGCATAACGTTGCCATCACTAGTGATCACTTCAAACACTATGATGTTAACTGGATGTTTGATTTTTATCATTCTTGGTACATGTTTTAGGGACACAGCAAGCCATCAGTTATTGTATGTTCACCATCTGATCCTGGCAGAAATTTTTCTTGTCTGAGAAAAACTAAAGCATATTCAGTTGGAGGGGATGCTTGAGTTTGTTCAAAAGCTTCATAGCACAAACTTTCGTTTTGTCTCGATGGCTTGGGATTAAAAAATGGCCCTTTCTCATCTTGTATGAGGAATACCAAATGTCTTCATGCACCACCTGCCTAATAAGAAACTCACACACTCCTATGTCCCTGGTGATAGATCTGATTGATTTGAAGGGATCATTGTCAATCATGGCCTGGATCTTAACAATAAATTCAGTTCTTTTCTTAGAACAATCAGAGTGAGTTTTACGAACTGTCATACTTTCATTGTCACCGTTAGACTCATCCAATTCTTTCTGCATCTTCTGCACTCTCCTCAGATTGACACCCAAACACTCTGAAATGTTTGTATTGGAGTTTCTGGTGCAAATGCCAAGCAGTACAGCATGTTGTCTCCAAATTTCTGACAGAATGAATTGTGTCATGGTGCTATTTTTCTTACAAACAGTGCCCAACTGACCCTACTATACTGTGTAGTCAACAAAATCAAAAACAAACAATATGCATGCATGAGATTAAAAATATAAAATGGTGACAATGTATTCATGATGCCTTATATATATATATA
>NC_068983.1:106556959-106558228 GCF_001194135.2 Octopus bimaculoides | reverse complement strand
GAACACTCAATATTTCATCTATTCAATAAGACATATTCCATATATTCAATAAGACATTCAATACTTTATTTCATTGTACCATCCATTTTTATTTTATATTATATATTGTATATTATATTATATATTGTATATTCCATATTCTATATCCCACATTGGTTTTGCAGGAATATAAATAAAACATAAAAAACAGACAGTGTTGGAACTCTTTTAAACAAAATAATATATTCCTCTATACACAATCATACAAAACCCCTTTTTTGTATTTATTTTTACTCACACACACATATATATATATATATATATATATATATATATACATGTAATTTATGCAGATGCAAAAGTATATAAACAAAACACAGGATACACGTGACTAGATACAAACAAGATCTTATATTTGTGGAATATCTTGCATGCTAAACAAAGCATGAAACATTTGGAAGCATTTCTGTTAATACATTTCCTTCATATCAATATTTATTCCTAAATGATTTGTTGATGGGTTTTCTTTGATTTTTCTTCTATGCTACTTTACTAAATGCATGCACAGACAAATACTCAAATACACAAACACATCCATGTATGCATACACACATGCACACATGCAAGGCAATCATTACATATCCAAAACTATGTGTGCCCAATATCAAAAGACAAACAACCACATTACTGTTTTAGTGAAGTTTTAGTTGCATGTTTTAGTAAATTTGGCAGTCACCATACAAGGCAGATATTACATCAACATTATGCAGATTATGAACACACACACACACACACCGCAAAATTAAACACACTACATAAAATTATTACTTAGATATTAAAGAAAATATACATACACTTGCAATCACACACATTCACACGCACAAGCATATATATTACATCCAGATTAAACAATATAAAGGCTGAACTCACCAAAATATTACATATAATTATGAAATTACACACACTCACACTCAAGCACATATAACACACACACACACAAACTCAAGTATGTGAGCACAAATAAATTTATATGTATGCATGTACATGCATACATGTGTGTATGTGTGTGTGTATGCGTGTATATATATATCATATGTGTGTGTGTGTATATATACACATGCATATGCACACTCATGTGTATGTTTGCATATATATATGTTTGTATATAAATATATGTATATTTATATATGTATATATACACATACATATGTATGTTCACGCACACACATTTATATATATATACATACACTCATTTATTCATTCATACATATATATATATATATATATATA
>NC_068983.1:106551521-106554053 GCF_001194135.2 Octopus bimaculoides | reverse complement strand
TTACTGTAGTCTCAGGCCGACCAAAGCCTTGTGAGTGGATTTGGTAGACGGAAACTGAAAGAAGCCCGTCACATATATGTATATATATATGTATGTGTGTATGTGTTTGTGTGTCTGTGTTTGTCCCCCTAACATTGCTTGACAACCGATGCTGGTGTGTTTATGTTCCCGTAACTTAGCGGTTCGGCAAAAAGAGACCGATAGAATAAGTACTAGGCTTCCAAAGAATAAGTCCTGGGGTCGATTTGCTCGACTAAAGGCGGTGCTCCAGCATGGCCACAGTCAAAAGACTGAAACAAGTAAAAGAGTAAACAGTAAGAGTATCCTGTGGAGGTCAACTTTGTTTTTCATCTTTCTGTGATTTGTTAAAATAAGAACCATGACTGTATTACTCTAATCAAAATTTGTGACCATAAACTGATGTCATAAATCATTATGATTATTATTGTTAACATTAAAATGTTATTATTGTTCAGTCATAGTTGAGCAAACTTATGAGCAAAGGTGCTCCTGCTACAACTACCCCATTTTTTTCCCATGAGCAGGGAACATGGATAGTACCACATAGTACCACATAGTACCAACATGTCTTTTTTTAAGAGAGTGATGAACATTTGATGAACATTTGGCTGCTATTTCAACCAAGCTGAATGACCACATAGAGGCTTCTTCATTAGTTTATGTTGTTACTATTAATGATGGGTGTCAGAATGATAAAGCACCAAAGTTCTTCCTGTATTTAGTTATCTCCCTTTATAATCTGAGTTCTAATTCTGCTGTAGCTGTATTAGTCCTTTATCATTATAGGCAATTACTGGGACTGGTTTAATCAACTTCATCTATCTCCACACACCCCCAAACTCTCTCCCTCCATTTAATATGTTGTTTTGTGACTACCGTAAAAATCATTTTTATTATTGATGCTGTTGCTGTTTTGTTTTGAACAATAGAATATATTCTATGATACAAGTTCACTCTATAGGTTACAACCATTTTACAGAATGCACTGCTCCCTCCAATTAAGGAATTAACATCACAACTTCACACATTTTCATCCGTTTACGAACTCCAGTCTCTAATTCTTGTGTAAAACACAATTATAACTATATTGTTTAGCCCTAGTCAACTTTGATATGACCAAAGACATTCTCGACATGACCATCCTGTCTTTTACCAATATAAAGAGAGGCCAGGACTAAATTATTCAATAAGTTCTTATAAGAGCAGGCATGGCTGTGTGGTTAAGGGGTTCAATCCTGCTGAGTGGCATCTTAGCCTGACCATAGCCTTGTGAGTGGAATACGGTTGGCAGAAACTGAAAGAAGCCCATTATGTGTGTGTGTGTGTGTGTGTGTGTGTGTGTGTGTGTGTGCACGCGTGCACGCACATGCATGTGTGTGTTATTGAGTGTGTGCCTGAGTGTGAGTGTTTGTGTGTGCGTCTGTGTGTGTGTGTGTGTGTGCATGTGTGTGTTTGTACTTCCTTGTCTTGACATTGTATGGTGGTTATATATAAATAAGCATCACCGTCATACAAGTGGTGTCATTCATCTCAAATCTTCTATGAAAACATGTTCAGCCATGAGGGAAATATCTTACCTGGAAACAGGTAATAGGTGGCAACAAAAATGACATCCAGCCATAGAAATGTGCCTCAAGAAATTCCTTCTAACCTATGCATGGAAGAGTAGACATTACAATAACAATGATCATATTCTTTTCTAAAATGGTAGGGTGTGATTTTAGGAATATTTAACTGCTATTTCTAGCAGGTTAAATGACCACATAGAGGCTCCAAAACTGGCTTGAGTTACAATTATTATCTTTGTTGGTATTATTTCTTCTAACACTTTAGATATTTTTATATTGTTGTTGTTGTTGTCGTTGTTGTTGTTTAACCCCAGGTCATGTAGGTCAAATAGTAGACTTATGATCAAAGGCATACCACTCGTGACCATCTCATCTGTTTAAAAAATATATAAACTACATTATCTATTAAATTCTTCCTTCATTTCTCAACATGGTGAGATGTTGTTTGAAAGATTTGGTTGCAATTTCTAGCAGACCAAGAGCCCATGTAGAAGCTCTCTGTTGTTGGTTTGATATTCTTGATGTGATGGTTACTTATTGCTGTTACTGCTTATACAGACACAGCTGCTACTGTTGTTGCTACAATGGTAACGCTTACCTCTCACCATCATCTTCATCGTTATTGACATCATCTTCATCATCATCATCATCATCATCATCATCACTACCACCAACAGCAACAACATCACAAACACGACCACCACCACCACCATCACCACTGAAATCATCATCATCATCATCATCATCATCATCATCATCATCATCATCATCATCATCCTCATCATAAATTAGTCAGAGAGCTGTTTTAATAATAGAAGTAACAGCTATAATCACTGTAGTAGTAGTAGTAGTAGAAGTAGTAGTAGTAGTAGTAGTAGTAGCAGTAGCAGCAGCAGCAGCAGCAGCAGTAGTAGTAGTAGTAGTAGTAGTAGTAGTAGCAGTA
>NC_068983.1:106546049-106548048 GCF_001194135.2 Octopus bimaculoides | reverse complement strand
TATATATATATATATATATATATATATTTATATATATATATACACACACACATATAAACACATACACACACACACATAAACACACACGCACTCACACACTATCAACTGTTACATTTTATCAATGAAAGATGAAAAGAGTATCCCACACATCCACACCAACCTACCCACAGTGGTTCTAAACATAGAAGCACTAAGCCTAACCAAAGAGAAAAACATTAGAAAACCAAATGAAGTGCCTTTATGCATAAACAAACATTCCAGTCATCCACCTTCAATAACAGAGAATCTAGTCAGCAATATAAACCAAATAATTTTACAATGTCTTCTACTGAAACAATATTCAGTGAAGCAGAACTATTTTACAATGAAGTACTAAAAGTGAGTGAGTTCAAAGAAAAATTAGAGTACATACCCAAAGCAACACAAACACACAATGAACCAAACAAAACTAACTGCTCTACAGCTTAAGCATAACTTCAGATGTTGTGGAAAACTTTCTAATGCTAATCACCAAACACTTCTCAGCCATCTATTATTATCACAACCTATTCAATAGGAATGACTCAAAAGTCAGCTACAGCTGCACATGAAACCTAAAATATGCCATCCAATCCATGAACAACCATATATCTAAAAACCACTGCCCAAAGCCAAAGATAGATGTAACTGCAATGGATCAAAATCATGCCTTTTAAGTGAAAATTACTAAAAAACAAAAAGAATACATTAACAAGGTAATAGTATTGCAGTAAGGACTAACCAAAAACAACCACACTAAGGTAACAGGCAGAACATTCAAAACTTGATACATGCACTACATACATTCATTTCACAATGCTTACAATAGAAACACAATGTCTCTATTGAAGTACATTTGGAACATAATAGGGGATAAGGTAAATATTAATCTAAACTAGTCAATAATGGACAAATGCTTCCAGGATATCTCTTATGCAACACAAATATATAACAAATAGCAATACAAATATGCTTGCTCAACAGAAGAACTGAGATGCTCTAACATTGCAGACAATAGAAAAAATTCATTTTTAAAAACTGATCCAGACTGCAAACAGAGTAAACTAACCCATGGAAAGCAATTACAGTTTAGAGACTAAAAGCTTCCCAACTAAGAACACCACAATCTATTCAATAGGAATAACATACGAGTTAACTACAGCCAAAAAGAATAGCACAGCCGACAAGAATAACACATCGAAGTCATAAACAATCAAGACTGTAGAGTTAGTATTGATATGCTTATTGCAGAGAACATCACATGCATGAATATGTGTATGGAATGCAAGTGTGCTATAGGCTTTTTCATTCTCTCTGGGGTTTTTTTGGGGTTTTTTTGTTCCTTCTTGTTGAAGAGTGTAGGCTCGAAACGTAAAAGACTTTTTTATTTTTCGTTTTCTCGAATGTCAAACTAATACACCTGCTTGTTGTTCATACACCTGTCTTCATTTTTTATATTTTTCTATAAATTTCATCTGTATCATCATCATCATCATCATCATTATTTAACATTTTACATCCCTGTAACTTAGCAATTCAGCAAAAGATTGACAGAATAAGTACTAGGCTTACAAAGAATAAATTCCGGAGTCTATTTGTTCGACTAAAGGCTGTGGCAATGCTGGAGCACCACCAGTGTAATCACCTTTTAATTGGCCAATTCTATGTGATTGGCTTTTGGTGAAGGAGGGAATTTGACATTGCTGCCCTCTAGTTCCATGTGACTTAAGGTTTTGCAGGCCTCCAAAAGAAACCCATTTCTTTCAGGCTTTAGATTACTGAATAGAGATATACAAGTCCTACCATCTGGCAGCCATTTTGGATTTCTTGCATTTCTCTATTCGGTAATCTAAAGCCTAAAAGAAATGGGCTTTTGTTGGAGGCCTGCAAAACTTTAAGTCACATGGGACTGAATCAAATTGTTTAAAATAATATACATGTAACTCCTACTAAATGTGTTGAGTGCAGTTTTCTTTCGTTT
>NC_068983.1:106545009-106545885 GCF_001194135.2 Octopus bimaculoides | reverse complement strand
TAAATGGATGGCGATATTTATGGCACACATAGAACAAAAAACCGGAGGGGAAAGCATAAACAAAACAAGTCTTTAGTTAATCGGATACGATCGTTTCATGGTTAAGAGAATGAAAATTTCCCTATTCCAAATCATCAGTCCGATATTCTGATAAATTTGAAAGTGTCTCTAAAAAAATTCACGGTAATTTTTGGTCATGCGACACCAAAAATCAACGATAAGAAAGGCACTTACGAATTCATCGGCTAGTGAGTTCAGGCATCCCATCTCAAAGAAATCTATTCCATGTGCGTCACAAATAGTCCCGTATGAAAAAAGTCCCATGTGGAAGGGATTACGGTTTAACCACCTAACTTAGAGGCATCAAATATAAAATATACAAGAATAAGGGCAGGGAATCATCAATTAATAATAGAATTAATAATTAACAATTTTGCCAAGTAGTTCAGTATGAAAAAACCTTTATCGGTAAAACCATTTATCATCATAAATATACAGGGATTAGCATTGAGTTGCTTCTCCAACATACTGAAAATTTAGAAATAGCAGTCAAAGAACTACTGATTCTAAACTACAAATTTTTCTCTAAATGGATGGCAATATTTATGGCACACAGAACAAAAAACCGGAGGGGAAAGCATATAGATAGATAGATAGATAGATAGATAGATAGATAGATAGATAGATAGATAGATAGATAGATAGATGTGTGTGTGTGTGTGTGTTTATGCACACACATACAGACTACATATCATCATCATCATCATCATCATCATCATCATTATATGTCCATTTTCCATGTTGGCATGGGTTGGATTGTTTGACAGGCACTAGCCAGGTGGGGAACTATCCTGTATATACATATATATATATATA
>NC_068983.1:106541872-106544480 GCF_001194135.2 Octopus bimaculoides | reverse complement strand
GAACAAATTTTGGAACTTGAAATTGCCAGGCTTTTGATTAAAAGAAATTAACACAAGACCAGATTTTTCAAGTTACCTTTACTTTATTTAATTAATCTCAAATATAAATGAGCTTTCCTCCAATGAAAACAACAATTTTATTTGACAATCTAAACTATATATTGCCTATAGAACCAATCAGATGAAAGAGAAAGAGGAATTTCCTAATTATTTTATCTCAACATGTTTAAAGTTGTATACATCTGGCAATATATAATTTTTTTTTTAGCACTTTTATGTTTTGTTTCATTTTTGATCCTTCTTTCTTGCTCTTTTTTTTTTTTTTCACTCCACTAAAAGACCAATGCCAAAGATTTCAAATATTTGTTCTTTTGCACAAATCACTTGTTGTTCTTAACCAGATTCTTGTTAAATTCCACAGGCAATGTTATAGCATTGTTAAAAAGAAAATAAAAGTTACTTATTTTTCCTTAAATTTTTTTTTTTATCATTGTGGTTGGGAATTAATACAAATATTATTCAACAATTATTAAGTGTAATTTATTATATTTTTAGAAATTCGATGACTGTAAGGCTAAGATGATAATGAGCTACTGTCTTCAAAAACATAAATTCAAACTTTGATATTGTTGCACCATTGCTCTTAGCTCAAGGTACATAACTCTGCTTGCTTCAGTTTACATCACTGGTATTAGGTTCCACTCTTATGCTACATGTGAACAGTTAGTGACAGGAAAAACATCAATCACCCACCCACCTACCAAAAAATATCAACCACCCAGCTACCTACCAAAAAACGTTCCATTTTATTTCATTTTCTTCAAAAAGGATTGAACAAAAGTTTTTCTTTCTATGTAAAACAGATGTGCAGGCCCAGGTGTGGCTGTGTGGCAAAGAAGCTTGCTTCCAAACCATGTGGGCTTGGATTCAGTCTCACTGTACTGCGGATTCAGTCTCACTGTACTGCACCTTCAGCAACTGTTCTCTACTATAGTGAATTTGGTGAATGGAAACTGGAAAAAGCCTGTTGCATATATATGTGTGTGTGTGTGTGTGTGTGTATACACATATAGACATATATATACATACATACATACATGTGTGTGTGTATGTGTGTGTATATGTGTGTGTGTGTTGTATTGTGTTTATCCACCATCACCACTTGACAATGGGTGTTGGTCTGTTTCTGTCCCTGTAACAAAGTGATTCAGCAAATGAGACTCATTGAAGTACCAGGCTTAAAAATATAATTACTGAGGTCAATTTGTTTAACAAAGCCCTTTGAGTCAGTACCCCAGCATGGCCCCAATTTAATGATTGAAACAAGTAAAAAAAAACAAATGTTGTAGCTAGGGTCCTCCTTAATATTGTTGTATTCTGATACCCTTACAAGGATATTGTTTTCTTTTAATTTTTGACAATGTATAAAAACGGCAGATGCAAGGATAGATTATCATTACAATTCATTAAACAAGGGATATGATGTTTATTTGATATATTATTTACTCATTTAGAAGATCACAAGCATATGGCATGGTACTCCTTGTAATATTACCCTAGCTGCCAGCATCTTCAGCAAATCTCTAGGTGTAGCCCTTCTTTTTTTCAATCAACTACTCAAATTATTTACTTTCATCCAAAATAGAACTGTTCCTCTCCTGCTAGTAAACATTTCAAAATCTCAAAGCCTTATTTTCTTTAAGCCATTCTATTCTATCTGACATTAGTATATCATAATACTCACTGTTAAGATTTCTGTCAAGTTCCATCTCATCACTCCACCACAACCAACACTTTGCAAATTCTAGTTTCCCAGTTTCCAGAATTCTCTCAATTCCTCTCAACCAAAATATATCCATCTTTCAGATTTCAATCCATATTCTTTCAAACAGCACATTACACACATCAATATAAATCTTAACATTACCTCGACATGTCACTTTGAAATTCTCCATCCAAATGTATTTTCTTCTCAATAGGATTATAAATTGAAAGAAAAATATTAAATACATCAAACGAGCTGAAACATATCCATACATACATCTTTATCTCTCTCCTTGTCTCTCTGTCTCTCTTTAAGATCTATCTTTTATCTTTTACCTGTTTCAATCATTTGACTGTGGCCATGCTGGGACACAGCCTTGAAGGGTTTTAGTTGAACAAATTGACCCCAGTAGTTATTTGTTTTTTTGTTTTTTTGTTATAACCGGTACTTATTTTATCAGTCTCTTTTGCCAAAACATGAAGTTAAGGGGATGTAAACACATCAACACTGGTTGCCAAGTGGTGGGGGAACAAACACATAGAAAGACATACACAGATATATATATATATATATACTAGCAGAAATACCCGGCTTTGCCCGGGTTAAAGAGAATAATGAAATCTAAAAACACCGTCTAGACTATGCAACCCTCAACTGTTAGTAGCTATGATACCATATTTCTACATTAATAACTCTCTAATCCATGCCAGCATGGAACATAGACATTAAGTGGAATGCCAGTCTCTCATTTAGGAGGGCCTTGAAATCAATGTTACCAACTGGGGACTATGTGTGTCGTAGTGATAATAAAAAGACCCAAAGGATGTCTGCAACGAAATAATT
>NC_068983.1:106518656-106539969 GCF_001194135.2 Octopus bimaculoides | reverse complement strand
CTTCTCAAAAGATTATCATCAGCTCAAGGGTTGATGTTTCCTTTCAGGTTTGTAAAATGTCTTAGATAGCTTTTAAGATATTTACTACTTTATGGACACTTTATATCTTCTGTTTTTCAATTAATGGAGCTGAATGTAAACATTCTACAGTTTCACATTTTACATTCATTAGTTATTTTCTATTCTCTCTCTCTCTCTCTTTTTATCTATCTGTCTCTATATGCATATTTGTGTGTGTGTGTGTGTGTGTGTCTGTGTGTGTGTGTGTGTGTGTGTGTGTGTGTGTGTAAGCGTACATATGTACATGTGCATGTGGGGTTTATGATATTAAGTATATTCATTATATTCTATATTTCCTTAAACTTTTTAAAACTTTCATTAATTCTCTCTTGTTTGCATGTGTATGAGAGAGAGAGAGAGAGACAGACAGAGAGACAGAGAGAGAGACAGAGACAGAGAGAGACAGAGACAGAGACAGAGGGACAGAGAGAGAGAGAGAGACAGAGAGACAGAGACAGAGACAGAGAGAGAGAGACAGAGAGAGACAGAGGGAGAGAGACAGAGAGAGACAGAGAGAGACAGAGAGAGTGACAGAGACAGAGAGAGAGTCAGAGAGAGACAGAGAGAGAGAGACAGAGAGAGAGACAGAGAGAGAGACAGAGACAGAGACAGAGAGACAGAGAGAGAGAGACAGAGACAGAGAGAGAGACAGAGACAGAGAGAGACAGAGACAGAGAGACAGAGACAGAGAGACAGAGAGACAGAGACAGAGACAGAGAGACAGAGAGAGAGAGACAGAGAGAGAGAGACAGAGACAGAGAGACACAGAGAGAGAGAGACACAGGGAGAGAGACACAGAGAGAGAGACACAGGGAGAGAGACAGAGAGAGAGAATGGGAGAAAGAGTGAGAGAGAGACAACTGATGGTCATTGATTTTGCTTATTTTCAATAAGGTATGAAATTCTTTAAATTTTCTTTCAATTTCATCAACTTGTGACTGGAATATTCGGCAATCAGATCGCTATATCTAACGTTGTGATTCACTAGAATATTACCCATATGATCAAAAATATCTGATCGATCAAGACTTCACCTAAATCTGGCTCCAACAACAATTTCATCTTATGGTGTCTTTCTCTCTGAGCTTATCCATCTCTATAAATTCAGCACACCTTAGCTACTTTGACAGACACCATAGGAGACAACCAATGGAGAGGGCAGACAGCAGCTGACCCAAGCTGACAATACAAAAGCAATGAACAGTCAAGAAGATGAAAGGCATTGGAAGTCAGTAGCATAGCAAGCAGCTAGCCACAATGAATGATCAGTGACAGCAACACAAGGACCAGCAACTAACTTTTTGACTGCTGCTACAACCACATCAACCAAAGAAAGAATAAATATTTTGTTTATCAAAAATCTCATCAGATATCAGTGTTCTTTGTAACAAGCTAGTACCAAAAACATATATTGGCTGTGTTTGATCCTTCAAGAAGAGACTAATCCCATATACTATTCACCTCCACAATATTTCTTTTGAAGTAAGCTTGAGCTTACAAGCTCTTCACAGTTCAATAGTAATAATAATAATCCTTTCTGCTATAGGTATAAAACTTGAAACTCTGGGGGAAGAAGTAAGTTGATTACATCACCCCCGACAGTGTTCAACTGGTACTTATTTCAATGACCCAAAAGGATGAAAGGCAAAGTCGACCTTGGCAGAATTTGAACTCAGAAAATAAAGACAGATGAAATGCCACTAAGCATTTTGCCCAGCATGCTAACAACTCTGCCAGCTCACCGTGTGGAGCTTTCTAAGACCAAAACATAACTAGAGTTGTCATACTAATAATCCTTTCTGTTAAAGCAGTGGTTCCCAAAGTGGGCAATATTGCCCCTCTAGGGGCAGTGAAAAGTTCCAAGGGGGCATTGAAGAAAAGTGGGGTGATAATGGGGTAGCAATTTATGTGAAAACAACAAAATAATGGGTTCATTAAATTAAGTTTTATTTGTTAAATACAGTTGTTTTAAATTTGCTTCAGAAATAGGTCTTTGTTTGTGATGGTTTAGTTTGACTGGGGGCACTAGGAATGTGGCCTGGGTGTCAAGGGGTTGACAGTCCAAAAAAGTTTGGGAATCACTGTGTTAAAGGCTGAAATTTGCGGGGAAAGGGTTAGTCAATTACATCAACTCTAGTACTCAACTGGTACTAATTTTATCAACTCCAAAAGGATGAAAAGCAAAGCTGACCTCAGCAGAATTTTAACTTCGAGCATAAAGGTAAAGGAAATGGCGTTATGCATTTTGCCTAATGTGCTAATGACTCTGCCAGTTTGCTGCCTTTGTCATTATACTAGTAATGATCACACTCACTCACCCACTACATGCCATAATTTAATTAATTTTTATTTAGTAAAATTTGAGGGGTGTCTCCTCTTGTCTATTTTTACCCAGAGTTAGTCACTTTGATAATGTGAGTTTTCATCATTAAGAGTATAATTTTAATTTTAATTTCCAAGCTCATTATATGAAGTAGGTTAGCTCTCTCATTACTATTATACAGTAGGTATCTCTTAATATTTTTACCTAGTCATTTCTTACAGCATCCTTAATTTCTATCCTGTCAATTGTGTCTTCATTGTGTCACAGACCAAAATATAGTCGTTCCCTCTACATACTCGCATATATCTAACTATAATTAACAGCAGGCAGCTTCTTAGTAGAAGCTCAACTGGTTAAAGAAAGTAGCAGCCAAATTACCCTCAAATTTACATTTTACACTCTTCAAAGAAGAGGAAAAGACTAAATAACATAGTCCTAGAGAAAAGGGGTGATCATAACTGAAATACCTTTGATCAAAGGTCTGCTCAGCCACATCTGACCTGGAGCAAATCAGCAACAACATGAGAACTATCAAATCAATGAGGATACCTTTATATGATTGTCTGACCTGTTAGAGATGGCAGCCCAATCTCTCTCCTGTGATTCCTTTTGGTCTATCTTTTGGTTTATAGGTGTTTTTGGTTATGTTAGTAGACATTCCCAGTTATAATTTAATTGAATGGTTTGTACCAGAGACGATGTTTTCCAGAATGGAATTCTTTCATCATTTAAAATCTAAGATTGTAAGTAACTAGGTCAACCTGTCCAGATATTTACAAGCCTTTCCATTCAGTTTTGGCAAAGTATTTCTCAAAACATAAAGAATGTAACATCTAGCTGTTTCTTTTAATTATCAGTTGATCACTTAAAAGTTAAAACTAGGACAGACATTACTGTCACTGTGGTGTTCAAATTTCATTCTCCATTACTTATCATTTTGCTCATTCTCCACCTTCAAAAGTGTTTTTCATATTCTACCATCACACATTCTACTGCACAATGAATATCAACTAGTTTTACCAAGATTCCTTATTATCATCTCATGAATAAGTATAATGCTGCTTATCTTGGTTATCTACGGTGAAAGTTTTGCAACCATCATCTTCAATGAAGATAATTGTTTTGACTATACCGACAATAAACACCAGACCATCAACACTACTACAATTGATAACATTAACATTTTAGAGTTTTCACAACAACTGAGAGATGTTGTGTGTAGGTCAATCTCTAATCTATGTCTTACTTGCCTTGTAACTGTCCTCAGTTAATTTATAAATGAGTTGTATCTAAAGTTTGTTGCTTCACTTCTTAAATAATTTGTGTAAAGGGTCTATTGTTGATGGCTGATAGAATTTGTGTTTGATGAGGTTAACTTTACCTGTCATTAGTTTATAGGTTTTTTTCCTTTTTTCTAAAGAAGATTGAAGGTACATGAAGTGTCTTAAGTTTAGGCTCATGTTCTCTCTAAGGTGATTCTGTAATTACAAGTTTCTTTAATGTTGCATTCCTTTAATGTTAAAATTGATTTGATGACATTTCTTCTTCCACATTTTCTACCAAATTTTTTTTGTTGTCTTTGACAACATAGTTTAGTCATAGCCCTAATAATATTTTCATATTTAATATGCAATCTTTCTTAAACTTTTAAAAGTATCTGATTTAAAGAGTATTTTAGTTGATCACTGCAAAGATTCTTATTATTATTTTCCCCCACAGAATTCATTTAAATTAACTAAACATAGATGCAGTATATATACCGTTTCTTTTTTACAGACTAAGACTTGACTGAAACTTCTTTTGAAATGATACATTAGTTATTTCTTTACATTTATAATAGCATATTCTGTAAGATACTTGAAGAAGGAGAAATATAAGAACTTCAGCAAGATACTTTGAAACTAAGGTTTTAAATCATGAAAGAATACCTCCCCAGTGTACATCATATCTAGAACTGACCACATAAATTAAGATTATGAACTTCTAGTAATATGGCCAAGTGCATCCACAGATCAAAAGACATCACACACCACAACCACATCGTAGTTATCATCATTGTATTCGTCGTCGTCATTATCATCATCATCATCATCATGTAACTGTTCCCTTTTCTATGCTTGCGTTGGTTAGATGAAATTTGTTGAAGCAGATTGTTCTATGGCCAAATGCTAATCCTCACCTGTTTCTAAGCAAGATACTGTTTCTTCATGGCCAGACATGTTTTCCAAAAGAGAATGAAGAACAGTACCTGTATGACAGTGACACTCACAATAATCACATGTTGTCAGGATAGGAAGACACCAGTTCACACACACACATACATAGGACAGGCTTCTTTCAGTTTCTGTCAACTAAATCCACTCAAAAGTTTTGGGTTGGCTCAGGGCTGTTCTATAGGATGCTTGCCCAAAGTTCAAATGGTTGAGAAGCAAGCTTCTCAGCCACTCAGCTACAGTTGTATTACCATCAGAATACAAAAAGCCAGATAGACAAATATAAGGCATACCATCTGACAAATCATTACCTTGTACGGATATATTATCAGGAGGAAAGGGGCAAAGCTGACTTCAGTGGAAATTGAACTCAGAATGAGAGTAGTCAGAAAAAATAGTACAAAGCATTCTATCCAAAGCGTTAAGAACAAAAGACCCTTTCATTCATGACTGACCATGGGATTGCACCTAGAAAGTTACCCTCCAAGGCACAAGTCTGGGCAATGTTATTTATGGCAGACCAGCAGTCGCCCATGCTTACCAGTCTCCTCTCTCCACACCACTGATATTATCCAAGAGAAAGGCAAAGGCTGATACAGCTTGGTGCCAGTGACGTCAGAACTTGTTTCTACATATCAGTGAACTGAAACAATGTGAAATAAAATGTCTTGCTCAAGAACACAACACACAGCTCAGTCAAGGAATCAAACTCACTGCCTCATAATTGTGAGGCAAACACTCTAACCACATCCCAAACTCTAACTCTCTACTAATTCACTGCTTAATTATTTCAAATGTACAAGGCTTAAATTCTGTGAAAGGTCAATCAATTACATTGACCCTACCCACACCCTCCAGTTAGTACTATATTTTAACCCTGAAAGGAAGAAAGGCAAAGTTAATCTCAAATGAATTTGAACTTAGAATGTATAACGAACTCAAATGCAGAGCATTTTTACCCACGTTCTAATGATTCTACCTGCTTGCCACTTTTCATCACTCATTTAAATAATACCAATTATTTAAACATAGTTTTGATGCTGTTAATATAAATGTGAAGGCGCATGGCTCAGTGGTTGAGTGTCAGGCTCACAATCATGAGGTAGTGAGTTTGATTCCTGGACCAGGCTGTGTATTGCATTCTTGAGCAAGACACTTTATTTCACATTGTTCCAGCTCACTCATCTGCAGAAATGAGTTGTGATGTCACTGGTGCCAAGGTGTATCAGCCTTAGCCTTTCCCTTGGATAAGCAGTAGGAATTATTGAGACACAAATTTTAGATACTCTTCTATGGAGACCAAGTTACAAAACTGTTTTTAAAAACATGACTTTATTTTCTGGAAAAATGTTATTGATTTCATTAGATTTTTCTCAATTTAGAATTCTTAAGCTGATTTTCAACTTAAACTCAGCTTACTTCCAGTTTGGATTACTCTGTTATTATATCCTATGTAGTGTGCATGTACTTTTGGCTTTTATTGTTGTCTTTCTTTACTTGACTTACTGCCACCTTCTGACCCCTCGTTCACCATTTTCCAATGAGTTGTAGTGTAACTGAGCACTGTATATAAGGCACTCATTATTATTAATATTACTATTATTTCCGTCTGCATGATGTGAGTTCAAATTCTGCCATGGTCAACTTTGCCTTTTATCTTTTCAGGGTCAATAAAATAAGTTCCAGTTGAGTACTGGGGTCGATGTAATCAACTATACCCCATTCCCCCAAGCTTCAGGCCTTGTGCTTTAAGTCGAAAAGATTGTTATTATTATTATTAAAATGGAAAACTGGCAGAATCATTAGCACATACACAAAACGTTCAGCCACTATGTTGAACTTTGAAAGACAACAATAAAGTAAAATACCAGTCAAGTGCTGGGGTTGATATAATCAACTAAATGACCACCCACTCCCACACACACACATGCCTGAAATCGTTGGGTGAGGAACAAATACAAAAATACATACACTGGATAGATATATACACGGTAGGCTTCCACATTTGTATATGGATAGATACATACATGGTAGTTTCTATCTCCTAAATTCATTCACAGGCATTGATCGGCCCAGGGCTACAGCAGAAGACACTTGCCCAAAGTGCTGAGCAGTGAAACTGAACCGAAAACTGAACCCAAAACCACACGGCTGCAAAGCAACCTTCTTAACCACATAGCCATGCATGTGTGTGTGTGTGTGTGTGTGTGTGTGTGTGTGTGTGTGTTACTGTCTCCTTGTCTTGACATCACATGATAGTTGTAAGTGGGTGTTATTGTCATGCAAGTAGTAGTATCCTCCAGAAATTCCATCTGACCCATGCAAGAATGGAAAAGTGGATGTTAAATGATGATCATGATGATGTTTGAACTGAGAAAACGCATATGGGACTCAGTTTTTGATTGCTATAGTTATTCTGTTCAGGAACTTTTAATTAATTTTACTGAAAACTTCAACTAGTTTGCCATTTCACTTATTCTCAGAAATTCTTCTGCTAATAAATACATAGTTTCGGAATAGCTAAGACAATAGACATAACCATTGTCATACAAAATATTCTAAGAGTTGGCTTGGCCTCAGTTAAATTCAGTTCATAAAATCACTATTTTTTAATCTTTTTTTATTTTGTTTCAACCATTTGACTGCAGCCATGCTGGAGCATTGCCTTGAGGAATTTTAGTCAAATGAATAGACCCTAGTACTTACTTTTTTAAGTCTGGTACATATTCTATTGGCCTCTTTTGCTGAACCACAAAATTACAGAGGGATGTAAACACACCAACACTGGTTGTCAAGTGGCGATGGAGACAAACACAAACACAAAGACAAACATACACACACATAAACATACATATAAACATAAATACACACACATACACACATTATATGGTTAAGAACTTTGCTTTGCAGCCATGTGGTTTTCAGATTCAGTCCTACAGCAAAGCACCAAAGGTAAATGTCTACTTCTATAGCCTCAGGTCAGCCAAAGCCTAGTGAATGGATTTGATAAGCAGAAACTGAAAGAAGCTCATATTAGTTGTGTGCATGCATGTGTGTGTGTGTGTGTGTGTGTTTGTGTGTGTTTGTATGTGTGTATATGTGTGTGTGTGTGTGTGCGCATGTGTGTGTGTGCATGCATGCGCATGCGAGCACATGTGTGTATGTATGTGTCTGTGGGGGGATGGGGAATCATGTCTTCTTGACTTGACATTGCCTTACTAATAGTTAAATGAGCACAACCATCGTATAAGTGATGTTGTTTATTAACAATCTGCCATTAAGCATGTCTTACCATTGATTGTGTCTTTTGTGTTCAAAGGTCCAGAGGAAATATTACTTTACCTGGAAGCAAGGAAAAACAGAAGTTAGTATAATGAGAGCAATGGCTAAAACGGTGATTGTGATGATGGTAACGCCAACGATGATAATAGCAATGTTGATGTCAACAACTTCCATTCGTATGTTATTTATTAACCCTTCTCTGAGATAGTCTTATATAAGTTAGGTGGGGTTAATGCATGACTTTTCTACCCCTCTCCAGATTGAGGTGATTGATGTGATTGCTATTCAGCTTCAGTTTCCACAGTTCAATATATGCATGAGAATATATTGGTAGAGAGATAAATAGTGATCTGATCCAAATGCTTGTAGCCAAGTGAATGGTATTAATAATGCCCAAGGAGCAGATATTGGAGTTAAACTGGGATAAAAACAAAAACAGGATCTAGCTTGCTTACCAACCACATGGTTCCGGGTTCAGTCCCACTGCGTGGCACCTTGGGCAAGTGTCTTCTACTATAGCCTCGGGCCGACCAAAGCCTTGTGAGTGGATTTGGTAGACAGAAACTGAAAGAAGCCCGTCATATATATGTATATATATATATGTGTGTGTGTGTCTGTGTTTGTCCCCTTAGCATTGCTTGACAACTGATGCTGGTGTGTTTATGTCCCCATCACTTAGTGGTTCGGCAAAATAGACTGATAGAATAAGTACTAGGCTTACAAAGAATAAGTCCCGGGGTCGATTTGCTCGACTAAAGGCGGTGCTCCAGCATGGCCGCAGTCAAATGACTGAAACAAGTAAAAGAGTAAAGAGTAAAGAGAGTATTATGAATGTTACCAAAGTTTATACATGAATTTTATCAGTGACCAGGTTACAGGTGTATAATGAAAATGTTCATGTCTCATGAAATGGACTTAAAGTGGATTTAACAGCTTTATGTGTTATTAAATGGCTGGAATGGCTCTTCCATGATGCAGTTGCTTTTATCATTCAATAAATATAAGGTTGTGAAACAAAGATTCTACTGAGTTTTGAATCAGCTGACACAAATTCTCCAGTTTAAGACCATGACCTGGCTATACTGACATAAAAAGCAAAACCAGCTAGAAAAAATTAACTGTGTTACCATATAAAGCATTAACATCTCCATGAACATGGTTCAACCAATCAGATTAGCTGGTATGTAACCAAATAAGCAAAGTAAGTTTTGTGAATTTTCCTGTCAAATTGTTCTATTGAAGGTTCTAGAAGCTTGACTAACTGTTATAAAAACTGTTATAAAAATGGGATGTTAAGCTCACAAACAGAACAACCTCAGGTGCTGTGCAGAAATCTGTTACTCAGTTATTGATAAGCTGTTCTCACTCATTCTACTTATTCTGTTTTTAATAACCATGATTGATTTTCATATAACCAAAATATTTTATGTAATAATGACTTTTAACAGTCACATTCACCTTCTCACATATGCAATTTCATTCAAATAATTATTGTAAATACGTTAATGCAAATGTAATTTAAAAAATTTGGCAACTTATATAAATATTAATCATCATCATCATCATCGTTTAACGTCCGCTTTCCATGCTAGCACGGGTTGGACGATTTGACTGAGGACTGGTGAAACTGGGTGGCAACATCAGGCTCCAGTCTAAATTTGGCAGAGTTTCTACAGCTGGATGCCCTTCCTAACGCCAACCACTCAGAGAGTGTAGTAGGTGCTTTTACGTGTCACCTGCACGAAGGCCAGTCAGGCGATACTGGCAACGGCCACGCTCGAAATGGTGTCTTTTATGTACCACCCACACAAGCCAGTCCAGGGTCAGCCAAATACTGTGTACTACCAACAATGATTTAATGACCAAGCCTGCTAACATTTTGTGATGCTTACAGTAGAATTTCTATGATGAGAATGATGTGAGTGAAATTCATTGTCTAAAAACCACCTGCAATAAGAATGGATAGAACCTCTTTTAAATTAGTTAATTGATTAATATAAACAGTTAAGAGCTTTGAGATGAATAAAAGCATTTGCATTTGAGTTTGCAATAGCTATCCTTGTTTTAGAAAGATCTTTATCAATTATTATTATTGAAGTATTTCGTATTATCGGCAGCAGCCTTATCGTTTTTGTAATAATTCATTCTTTCATTCATTATTCTTGTTTATACAGAATAAAGGCAACAGGAAACGAATTAGAGGCAATGTTAACAAAGCGTCGAATTTCACCTCTTAAATAAACAAAGCACGGCAAGGAAAATATTAAAACGCCAGTCTTTAATTTTTATTGTAAATTTATTTTGATATTTCCCGTGATATGCGATGATAAGCTGCTGAAATCCTTTCATTTACGCCTGATTTTTCACTTTCTTTTCTTCACTCTTAATTTGGTACTTGAAATAAGGGAAATAACTCTTATCGTCAGTACCTGATTATCTTTCTTGAATATAACTTGCATAAACACGAAGCGTTTACAAATTGTAAATGAGTAGTTGTTGCGGATAGAATTGACAGAATGTTTAAATCACCGATCGATGGAAAAGGGAAGGGTTCGTATCCTGTCAATGGCACAGTCCTGTACCCTTGGTCAACACACCAACTTAATTGTGGGTGGTTATTATACCAATTGATACATCTCAGTTTTTTTATTGTAAGTAACAGGAATATTGTATAATCAATGAACGATTGTTTTTGTGGAGTTAGAGTACTGATTTAAAGTATTTCTGCAGACCTGGGGGTCATAATACAGACATTCATACCACCATTCAAAATGAACAAGAAATAAATTATTGAAAGTATCCATATGTAAAAAAAATTAAAGATTTGTAATTTAATAAAATATATGAATATAAAATGTTCAAATGTATCTTGTAGAAATATTTAAGCAACTACAGAATTATAGATTATCCATTTATTTTATTTTTATCTCATAAACAATACAGACTTTTGTTTTCCGTCTGACTGTTGATACTTTTATTTGTCGCTGCTATAAATACCCTATTATCAAGCTTAATATTAAAATATTTTCATATATGCTATGGAATAAATATTTGCTATTAGACTTTAGAAAATAGCTCAGACATTTTAATGCATTATTCAGCTTCGATATAATTGAGTTTTTATTTATTTGTTTAAGAAACCGTTATTGATTTTTTTTCCTTTGGCACAATACCAATTTTTTTTTTTTTTTGTTAGATGTAAAGAATCAAATGAACAACCCACAATATATTCCTGGTACACTTATTTAATTGCATTCAAATTGATGAAAACCCAAGTGAACACAAGTAATATTTGAACTTAAACATGTCAATCAGTTATTCTCAATATCTTTTTTGATTTTGTGGTACCCAGTATACTAAGAAAAAAAGATTTTATAAAAACGGTTTGAAAGAGAAATTTGTAAAAATAAACAAAAAAACTGTTGTTTACCTGATTTGATTAAGCATATTTTGTATGTGACTAAATCATGAATTGCTCGTTTTTCAAGATGATCTAGCATTTAGAGTTGATTTTGTAAAACCTTAAAATATATTTTTTTTAAATCCGTCAGACACCTTGATACACAAGTCCACTGAGCACACTGCTTGAGAGTCACTGATGTAGATAGACAATACAAAATTTCAGTGGCCTACTGTTTCTGTCAAAATTCTTTCACAGAAACCATTACCACTTGAAAAGAAAGAAAATAGCAGAGAGGCCAATCTCACTTTTAAATGGGGCAAAATGAAACTATCCCTGAAGAGTCAGGTAGAGGTAGTGAATACCTATGTTTCAATCCTTATCTACTACCACTTGACTGTTGTGCCTTTCCCTACTTCATGGCTGACTAGACTGGAGAACTTGTTTTTCGACTTTCTGTGGAAGGTATGGGTTCTTCTGTTCAGACAGTCTATTTACTGTCAACATCCACTACGTGGAGGGCTAGGCATGCCATGGCTAATGATGCACAGATATGCACTAAGGTTGTTGTTGCTCATTGTCAGGCTCATTTTTCCACAGCTCATATCTTTGACTGAGATGCAGTCCTGGATTAAGCATATACTGAGGCAGAGTACCTGGTACCACAGCCTTCTACAAATTGAGCAATGCAGTCAGAGGAAGCCATATTATGGTGATCCATAGGGAATTAATGGCAGGCAAGAGCAACATCCTTAGGGAGATTCTGGGTGTCAACAAGAATGAACTAACTAACTTGTTCTAGAGGATTTTGGTCCATGGCCTATGGATAATTTCTAGAAATCCCTAGACTGGCAGTACTACTTGGTGAAGGGCATTAGCAGCTCAGGTGTGGTAGTGCCTTCTGCTGACTGCTTGAGATACACACAGTGACAAAACCATTTTGCATGTGCTTGTACAGTGTCCAAGCATTGCAGACTTGTAACATTATGCTATCACATATCAGACAGATTCAGCTATCAGCCAACTCCATTGAGATCATCCTGCCACCTTCCTCTGGCTAGGAAAGATAAGCAGTTTTCCTCTATCTGCTGGTTATGGCAAAAGAGATTGTATTGTAGATAAGATTGAAAGGATTGGAGACAGACACTTCCCTTTTCAGCCAAGATCTTACCAACTTTTTTTAAGCTCCTTTTGAAATTTACCCCTCAGTAAATTTGTTGAAAAGTAGGTGGATGTAGCAAGGATAACAGGAATGAGTGTGCCTACTCTAAGCTGGCACCTGTTGGATGGAGTAAATGAAGAGGAGAGGGGTGCTACCCAGTGATTCCTTTGGCAACCATAGTGATCCTGGATCTGTGGAGATCTTTGGTTACCTCTGGGTGGTATTCACCATTATTGAGGAGTTTTGTTTTAATATTAATTGTTATTGTTTACACATTATATGCACCAACACAGGTGACTTTTACATGACACCACTACCCACGAATCTTTCAGGCTTGTGGGTGCTGGTGCTATGTAAAAAGCACCCATGCCAGTACCTCATAAAAGTA
Organism: Octopus bimaculoides; assembly: GCF_001194135.2. Classification (NCBI taxonomy): domain Eukaryota; kingdom Metazoa; phylum Mollusca; class Cephalopoda; order Octopoda; family Octopodidae; genus Octopus; species Octopus bimaculoides. The sequence continues at coordinate 106,527,141 of NC_068983.1, read as the reverse complement.
CCCATGCCAGTGCTGCATAAATGCCCCCAGTACACTCTGTAAAGTGTTGGCATTGGGAAGGACATCCAGCCATAGAAACCAAACAGACATGGAGTCTGAGCAGCTCTTTAGCTGGCCAGCTCCTATCGAACTGCCCAGCCCATGCCAGCATGGAAAACAGACATTAAAAGATGATGATGATGCAAATACCCACTTGTTTTGTTTTTATTTTGTCCAAAATATTTTTTGTGGTCCTTGTGGCCAATAAAGCAATTGTAACTATTATTATTATTATTATTATTATTATTATCATTATTATTATTATTATTATTATTATTATTGCCCCACTGACCTCCTTTAACCAGGCTGGTAAGGCAATTTTCCTTTGACTGGTGGCAATTGTGAAAGAGATTGGCTTTACGTTCTGAGTACAAATGCCAACAAGGTCAACTTTGCTTTTTATCCTTTTGGGGTCTGTAATTAAGTACCAGTGAAGCACAGGGATCAATGTAATTGACTATCCCCACAAGGCTATAGTAGAAAATACTTGCTCAAGGTGTCATGCAATAGGAATGAATCTGAAACAATGTGGTTCCAGGGCAAGCTTCTTAACCATACAGCCATGTCTCTAATTTACATAAAAATATTTTATTTTATTTTATTTACTGATTTTAATGTTATATCTAATTATATATCTTGTGAAATTTTTTTTTTTTTTAAAGTTAAGAAAAAAAATTGCCAGATCCTGAGTGTCTGATGTGCCAAGCATAAAAATCCAAAGACCATTTTTTTAAATAAATACATAATAAAAAAATTCTGAGGTACTTTTAAAACATCCATGTTTAAATATTTGTTCTCTTGGGTCAACAAGTAGTAGAATTAAGTGTAAATTTATTTAAGCACATCATTATCAAAATCAAATTAATTTTCTAGAAAAATCATGATTGTTTGATATCCACAATGTTAACTTTATGCAGTAGGCACACTTTTACAGCATAGCCAACAGCAGTAGAGTTCAAGGGTCACTTCAAAATTACTTTTTTTTTAGGGTTTATGAACTTTTTTTATAATGTATTTTATATAGAAAGTATAATAAATGTGATTTATTCCTTTTTTACATACATCATAATTCCTTTTTTCTCTATACTAAAGGCACAAGGCCTGAAATTTGGTGGGTAGAGATTAATCAATTACATTGACCCCAGTACTTAACTGATACTTATTTCATTAACCCCAAAAGGATCAAAACCAAAGTCGACCTTGACAGAATTTGAACTCAAAATACAAAGATAGATGAAATACTGCTAAGCATTTTGTCCAGCATGCTAACAATTCAACCAGCTTGCCACCTTTTTATCATATATCATAATGCAAAACAAAAGGTATTTTTCTGGTATTTCTTTGCAAATAATTAATAGTGTGCATTTTACATGAATACATATATATAAATAAATAAGATACCAGCCAAGAGCTTGGATCAGTTGTGCCCTTGTGAGAAAGCTATAAATCATTATTATTAGTAGTAGAGGAATGGTGGAAGGCATAAATGTTATATCAAGTTGCATCTTTCTATGTTCTGAATTCAAATCTCATTGAAGCTGACTCTGCCTTTAATTCACCAAAGTCAGTAAGATAAGTACTGGTCAATCATTGAGATCAATTAAATCAATTTTTCTCCACTCCATCAATTTGTGATCAATGGGCACTCAATATCTGGAATAGCTTTTCATCATAGATTAGTTCAATCAGAAACAACTAGGGCTAAACTACAACAATTATTACATAAATTCAAGTATGAACCAGCAGGACATGACCAGCTTTGGTCATGCTGTTGCTGTTTAGCTCCAAGTTGATTATCATTGAGAAGACCTCTGATCAAATGTATACCAACTATACCCTACAATCGTTCTATCTTATCAGAGTCATGAAAGACTACATTTACATTATCTGATGTTTCTTGCTCTTATATAAGAAAGTAGAATGTGATTTGAGAGAGATTTGGGCACTACTTTTAGCAGGACAAGCAATCAAGCAGAGACTTTCTCACAAGCTTAGGGTTTGTTACTTTATCTCCTTGAATTAGATTTCTTCTTAAATTGTTTGAGTGACAGCTCGAAATTTATTTTTCGTTTTTGCATGACTTTTAAACTGAATGCATTATGTTTAAACGGTAGTATGTCAGTTTATAAAATGATATTCAAATTTACTAATAATAATGTTCCACCCACAGTTTTAATAATCCCCAAAATAGAAACAAGAAGAGAACGAAGAATGTGTAATAGAGAAAAAGAAAAGAAGACAAATCATTATGTAATATTTATTAGAATAACTTCTCAATTCTCATAATAAATTCAGCTCTAAAATAAAATAATTTTATCTATATGTGATATTTCTGTCAACTTATAGTTTGTCTATAATATTGAATAGAGAGAAAAAAATTGAATATTAAACCAATGATGATAGCTACCCCGCTGATAGGGCTTTCCTATAAGTAGGTTATCTCCCTTGGCTAGGCGGCGCTCCATGTAGATAATTAAACTTCCGGAGGCTAACCCACGCCATTGTTATTGTTTTATGTCTTATGGATATAAAGCAGCTTGATGATTCAGCTATCAAAGTACTTACTGTGCCTGAGTTAAAGAAATATTTAAGATGATATGGACAGTATGTTACTGGAAGAAAGGCGGACTTGACTGAAAGGTTGAAAGGAATAAAAATTCTGTTGATGAAGAATGTCAACAAAGTAAATTCATCGGACGATAAGTCTGAAGTATCGGACGATACTTCAGACAGGAATAAGCAGAAGCTTATATCTCCTCTCGGTGAAGTATTGCCTGATCTAAAGATCTTTGTAAGTTGCCGAATTTCACAGATAATGACATAATTACCTCGTGCTACGGATGAAAGCAAAGCAACAGTTAAGGAGTGGCATATTTTACCACGACAGACACGTACACATCATCGAATACCACGATATGAGTGAAAGCTGCTCTCACTGTAGAGTCCGGTGTCTGGTAATCCCTTCGATACAGACATCAAACCAAAAAAAGAATCCTGACCACAGAGTGTGGGTAATTATGTCAAATGTCACTGGCAATGTGCATTCAGCTGATTGCAACTGTTAAAGCAAGTCACTGAGCATGCGTACATGTCATACGGGAGAGTTCCAATCAGGGGTGGATAACACCTTATAGGAAAGCCCTATATCAACAATAAATAAAACTTGTCATGCTGGCTGGTATCTCTGTTAATCCCTTAACAAAAAGCAAATTTATCAGAAAGTCTTTGAGAGATAAAGGGTATACTTTACAAAAAATATCCACCATATGTAATGGAGCTTGTTCATTTGCAATACAATGAAATAACATGTATGCTTTGAAATTACCAGTCAACTAAATACAGGATGAAGTTTTAGTTTAACCTTAGATGAATACACCTTGCTAAACAATAAAATAATCATCAGTATTCAAATATCAATGCACATAAAAGTGATGGAATATCCTGGACTTTAAGAATGGTAAAACTCTCTGGAGCCCTTCTTTCTGAAATTGCTGTTGAAAATTTGAAGGAAATGAATTTTTTCCTTGGTAAAAACAGGTAGTGGCTTGTATTGCTAATAGTGCAGGTGTGATGATGTAATTTGGAAGTCTCACTGAATATTACCAGGTTGAGAAAAAAGTTCATGTGCTGTGTTAAAATAATGATCTTTTTATGTAAGAATTTATTCAAAAACAATAACTATTCTTCAAAACATGGTGCACAAACTTTTTCCTCAACCTAATATCAACTGTATTATGTGCATGCAGCACATTTAGCAATGTGTAACATATTGTACGGAGGCCATCAACACCAATTGATGCCAATTTTTCTCATGAAATACAAGCTGAAGATGAGACTAATCTTGCATTTATCCTCAAACAAAGAAATAGACTGGTGAATGGCATGGAGTCAGGTCTCACAAACAAGGATTAGACAGCATTAGATTCCTTCAGAGGGTCCTTATACCACTTCTTTAGTACTTTTATGTCATAGTGGCCAAATAAGTTCACAATACAGAACAATTATGGGGGTGGGATGGAAATAACTCTCCATCCTGATAATCTATCCTGACCAGCACCACATGGCCTCAATGTTGATAACATGCAACATGTTTGAGAACTTTGATGTTGATAATAAAGTCACTCCAATAGATATTTAGAATTAGGCTCTGAGAATTTGTTGTTGTGTCTGAAATGGTCTTGCTGAGAAATTTAACATGGGAAAACATCCCAGTCATTTTATATCTACTACAAACCTACAGACTTTTCTTGCTCATACTTTCAAGCATTTTGGTGAAGTTAATAAGCATTGTATATAGTTTCTTGTTTTGCTCTCTTTACATTTCTTTTGCAGTTGCCTGTAAATAGTCTTTGACAAATATTTATCATAAATTATACACACACCTAAAAATAAGAAGTACCATATCAACCATACTCCTGTTAGCTCTGAATCTACATTGACTCCCAAGGAGCTTTCCTTCAACAATGACCTGTGATAGCATGAGTAGTCTGTTCAGTTCTCTTGCATGGATTCTGACAATGGAGAGCAGAGTTGTCTACCATGAGTTCTAACTGCCAGTTTTTGTCCCCACCTTGTTCTAGTACAGAGTGATGATGTCTGCCTCATGGAGCCCTGTAGTAGGTTCCCTTTTCCTACCAGCAGACAAAGAACTCATGGAGTTTGGTATGCAATGCTGGACCTCCAATCTTCCAGATCTCTGATGGGAGTCTATCAATTCCTACTGCTTTCCCCTTTTTAGCTGTTCTAAGGGCCTACATAGTTTTTTCTAAGGTTAGAAACCTATTCTGTTTTGTTTTCTCAGAACGCCACAAGATGAATTACTGAGTCATGAAACATGTTGACGGTGCTACAGAAAGTTTGGAAATATTCAAATCATCAGTTCAGGATTGTCACCCATTCTGTGAAGAACTCTTATCCATCCACAAAGTGCAATCTTGTTTGGACTTAATGCAAAAGATCAAACACTGCCTTCAGAACCTCATAAAATCTTCAATAGTCCCCAGCATCTGAACAAAACTGAGTTCTTGCAAGGTTAATTTACCACACAGTCTGAATCACTTAAAATCTGAGCTGGGTGTTTTCTGAGACCTCTTGGTTATTTTCTTTAAACCTGTCTATAAACACAACTAATATCAGACTGCATACACAACTAATCATGCACTAATCATACAAAACTACTCAGTATACATAATTAATTATAGACTATATACACAACTAATTATACATAGTACACCCAACTAATAATTGATTATATATACAACAAATAAACTATGTACACAATTCATCATAGACTGTATGCACTAGTATTTACACACTGTGTATACTACTAATCATAGATTATACACAAAACTTATCATACATTATACATACAATTAATCATTTTACTTCCCTTGCTATACATAGTTGGGCTCCCCCACACTCAGATGCTCCACAACAACAGTGATGCTACTGGCAACCCATACCTGAATAAGGGTTACAGAAATATTTCCATTGTAAAATAGTTAAAAATCAATTCATTATAATCTAAATCTCTTCAATATTAAGAAAGTTTTGCCAGACAAGTTTACAACATTACAAGGATAAATGACTTTAATTCAGCTGTTATTAATACTCTAGAATATATATTTATCTTATATTTTAGATGATAAAATTCAGTATTATGATGTAATATGGCATTATGAAATGAGAGCCACAAGGATTTATCACTGACAGTTATAGCATATTACAAATGAAGAGGAATATATCATATTTTCATCTAGGCAAATACAAATATGAACTACCAAAATGTCCAACAATTCCAAAATTATGAGGATAATTCAAAATAAATAATGGTCATTGAGAAACTATACATTAGGTTTATGCAAGACATTTTATGATAGGAGAAATAGCAAAGTTATTCTAACCATCTAGATTATATTTAAAATTAGATTAGTACAAAACAAAAAAATTCATTTCAGAAACTGGTATACATCCATAAGATGGAGAACTTTGTGTATTTTTTCATCTCCATAAAAGGGTCTGTATTCAGGTTTAGTTAAAAACTAGCTAAAATACTCTGCTATTGGCCAAGAGCCCTTTTGGGTTCTTATACTGCTCTATTGCTGACTTGTTTTGTCCACTGTATTTCAGATTTCTTTTGGATGTTTTTCATGATCTTGCATCGTGCTGATATGATTAATATTCTGATGAGTTTTTTAAAAAAATGTACAGTAGCAAATTTACTGCTACTAAATTGGAAAATATATAGCCTTTAGCAACACAATATTTTTAATATCATTCTCCTACCTCTCATGAACTGTGCTGCTTTTCATATCTTTTCATTTCACTATTCAGAAGACAGGTCTTGCTAGTACCATGTTCTACAAATAACTGTTTATGTCCAGAGAGATAGAGACATACATAGCAACACATACAATTTCATATTTAAACACAGAAAATATCTTCAAATTGTTGATACTTAGAAAATGTTTCATTCATTTGCCATAGTGATTTTAGATCAGACCAGTTTATATGTTTCTATTAAATACATAAAGATAGTTTTTTTTTAAATACATAAAGGTATTTTTAAAAATCGAACAAAAATGTGTTGTTCACAGAGGTAACAAAAAATCTTTATCAAAATCATTTATACTTATAATGAGTTGCTGTTTCTTATTTCTTACATTAAAGTATTCCAGTATCTCAACCTTGCAACCATTTATAGCAATATTGCAAGTTTCATGGATTTCTTTTGTTAATAAAATGAACTAAAAAAAAATTTGACTCTTTTTATGAACATCACAGTTCCAAATAATTCGTAGTTATCTCCAATTTCTGAAATATTAAATCTTTGAACTGGTTATATGTGTTTCAGTTAAGTTGGAACATATATAACAAAGACTTTGGAGGAAGGATTAAGTAAAATTTCAATTGTGATTGTGTGATAAGAAGTTTGCTTTCCAACCACATGGTACTGGGTTCAGTCCTGTTACATGGCACCTTAGGCAAGTGTCTTTTACTACAGTCCAGCATCGACCAAAGCCTTGTGAGTTGATATGGTAGGTGAAAACTGAAAGAAGCCCATCGTGTGTGTGTGCATGCATGTGTGTGTGTGTGTGTCTTTGTGTTTGTGTTTGTCTGCCACTACAGATTGACAACCGGTGTTGGTATGTTTACATCCCTGTGACTTAGAATAAATGCCAGGCTTAAAAAAACAATATGCACTGGGGTTGATTCATTCAACTAAAATTCTTCTAGGTGGTGCCCCAGTATGACTGGTCTACTGTCTGAAACAAGTAAAAGATAAAAAATTAGTATATATTATGCTGGTTGTTGTTGACCAACTTGTGTTATTATCTGAACCACAGTCAAAGAAGCCAGTTATCCTTCAGATCACATCCCACCATCTTTAAAAGAAATGGACATATTAGACATTGATATACAAATAGAATAGACAGGATGGACATGGTTGTATACACCTTTCATCATAGGTTTTTCTGGTCAGGACTAACTTGGGGCTAAATGATGGTTTTAAATTTTGGCACAGAGACAACAGTTTTTGAGGGGAGGCAGAAGCCAATTACATTGATCCTAGTATTTGATTGGTACTTATTTTATCAAACATGAGAAGATGAAAGGCAAAGTCGACCTTGGCAGAATTTTAACTCAGAACCTAAAGATAGATGAAATGCTGCTAAGTATTTTGTCTGGCATGCTAATGGTTCTGCCAGCTCACTGTCCTTTACTTAGGGCTAAATAATATCACAGCAACAAAACCATCTTTTTGTATCGCAAATCAAACAAAATGCCTGGCAGTATTTATTGCAGCTCTTTATAATCTGAGCTTAAATCCTGATAGAATCAACTTTGCATTTAACCATTCCTAGGTTGACAAAATAAAGCACCATTTAGGAAGCAGAAATTTCTGGATTTGTACCAAATTACTATTTATATTGTCAACAAATTTCCATGAGAAGGCATGTGATTAAGTGATTAGGGTGCTGCACTCACAATCATAAGATCACAGTTTCAATCCCTGGACTAGGTGATACATTGTGTTCTTGAGTAAAACACTTCGTTTCATATTGCCCAAGTCTACTCAACTGAAAATGAGTTCTAGCAATAGCTGGGGACTTGACCCTGCAACAGGCCGGTGTTGTCATTCAGTAAGGGAGTGTTCTGATTTCAATCACTTATATGGTATGCAAACTGGGTTAACCCTTTCGTTACTAACCCGGACGTAGCCGGCCGAAAAAATTTTTGGTTCATAAGACTAAGCCGGCCGAGCGTACCCATTGTTATTTAAATGTATATTTGAACCCAAATCTCGTTAGTACATTCGTTAAAACACCTGATTTCACTTTGCAAACAGTTGAGTTATTGTCTCCGAGATTGTTTGGCGTGATATTTGAACTCAGTGAATTTTGGAAGATTTTTTTCCACATTTTTTGCGGCGTTGATTTTTTTC
>NC_068983.1:106515433-106518270 GCF_001194135.2 Octopus bimaculoides | reverse complement strand
CGTTACGCAGAATGTAAACAAACCGGAAAAAAAAAAGATAGCTTGCGGTTTCCTGTAACTGTAGATGAAATACGGGCATTTTTTGCCATAAATATTATTATGGGTATTGGACAGTTACCCAGAATAACATACTACTGGAGCGATCAGGAACCTTTTGGTGATTAATATATTTCCAGTATTATGAACGAGTACGATTTGTGAAGCTGAACCAATATTTACATGTGAGAGACACTTGCAGTATCCCCCCCCCCCAGTACGTGGAGAACTTTGAGACAAAAATTATGCAATAGAATTGATTAAGAACCCTTTCTTTAATTATGTTCCAAATATCACATTAATATGTTGATAAATAAAAAAGTTACAGGTGTTTAATGAGACTAGTCTAAATTCATGATTATTTCAGAATTTAATTGAAACTCATGAGGGGTGTATTTTGGTCAGAAATATAGTAACGAAAGGGTTAAGCTAAATCCTTATGAGTCTTTAGGCTTATGACAGACATGAACAGACTTCCATAGAGATTTTGATTTAACTATAAAACTTTAACAGTGCTAGTCTGTGCAGGCTAACATTAAAGAGGTTAAGAAGCTGAAAGAATGTTTTCCCCAAGTAATTTTTTCTGAGGTTCGACTGCTTACTCCTAAAGCTAGCTTTAAATAAGATATGGTGAACAGCTTTTAAATTGACTGGACAGATGGCATGAACATCAATGGTAAGCAACTAACACACCCCTGATTTGCAGATGACATTGTACTCATCACTGAAACCATAGACCAGCTGCATACCATGTTGACAGAGCTGGACACTCATAGCTTAGCAGAAGGCCTTAAATTGAACTGCATGGAAACAAAATATATACTGTTGGAAGACATAGCACAAGGCCAATTAGAGGTGGAAAGTGATGACTTTGAGGAGGCAAAGGAGTATGTCTACTTAGGGTCCACAGTGAATATACACCAAGATATGGATGCTGAAATGAGAATAAGGGTAGGATGGAAAGCATTTACTTCCATAAAGGATGTGCTCAAAACAAAGATAGGCAATTACACATACAAGCCAGACTCTTCAGTAGCACATGAGTTACTACAAAGAGGACAGAACATCGATTGACTATGACACAAAGTACCATGGAAAGGTCTATGCTAGGAAATTATAACAAGAGCTTATTTGAAATTAGATAATTCAAGAACAAAGCAGAGTAAACAATATGATCACACAACTTCCACTGGGCCAGACATGTCGCAAGACTCACAAGCAACATGCTGTCACTGAGGGGTATTCAAGACATTGGAAAAGGCTACTTTGAAGGCCCCTGCAACTATAGAAAGACAATTTAGTCAAGTAATTCTGGTCAAGATGGAAAAGAAAATAATGGCACAATCAAGATAGAAATGTAAGTGCATTGTGACCAGCAGTGTACAATAACATTTGATGGTGTGGTCAATACTGTCATGCTGAATAATTCCTGTTCAATTCAAAATGATATTAAAAGTCTTATTCAGATATGCATTAAAATAGTCCAAAGTGGATTTGAACTCACAATACTTGAGCTGGTTATTCAGTATATAATCTATTCAGACATTTTGCATCTACTTCTTCAACTAAATTTTTAGTACAAAGACATTTAAATGAAAACTGGGTATGTAATCGACAAATCTATACTATACCACTGAGACATAGTATTTTATCAATTATAATGGGATAAATGACAAAAACAAACAATCTGATTTGAAATTGGAACTCAATGAAATCAATACAGATGATACAAAACCTTTAGCCAAGCTCTCTACTGCTTATACCATCTCCACCACTTAAAAACAAAAAATAAGAAATACATATAAATAAAAATAAACTTTCATAATACTTCTAACTGAAACAGTTCTTTTCCTATGAATTCATTAAAGTGTTTAGAATATTTTATAATGATAGCAGCTAGCAATACAACATGGAAAAACAATTACAATCCCATTTGCATTTTGTCTCTAAAAAATGGCATTGGTAAAGACAACTATGCTGTCTGTCTCTCTCTCTATCTATCTATCTATCTATGCAGTTTCCTAGATTTCTATAATGTATGTATGCTTATGTGTGTATGCTTGTATGTGTATGTATATATATATTTATTTATATATCTATATCTATCTATATATATATATATATATATATATATAATTTGTATAAGATATATCTTTTTAATAAACAAACGCTTTTAAGATTATATAGACTGATAGATTGAGTGATAGATAGATAGATAGATAGATAGATAGATAGATAGATAGATAGATAGATAGATAGATAGGGAGATATATAGAGAGATAGATAGAAAAAATAGATACATAGATGGATAGATAGATAGAAAAAAATAGATAGATCGATAGATAGATAGATAGATAGAGATCAATTGAGAACTAGACAGACATTCATTCATACATAGAGCGGCTGCTACTTCTGTAGATAATACCAGTGGTGATGGCAATGATGAAGAAGAAGTGGAGGACATCGACAAATGGACTGGCGACTCAGATAATGAAGATGGCCTACTTCCGAAAATATCATAGACATAATGTCTAATGGTAGCTATATTTCTGGGTGGGTTTTTTTTTCTCTCCCCCCCCCCTTCCCTATTATTTTGTTTTATTAATTCTGTTACAAATATATATGTATGATGTGTAGATGCATGTGCACACACACACACACATACACACCTGTGTGTGTGTGTGTGCACATGCATCTACACATCATACATATATATGTGTGTGTGTGTATATGTATATGTATATACATATATATATATATATATATATATATATATATATATATATATATATATATATATA
>NC_068983.1:106510701-106514526 GCF_001194135.2 Octopus bimaculoides | reverse complement strand
TGTATTTTCGTATATATATATTTGTGTTTGTGTGTGAGTGTGTGTGTGTGTGTCTGTGTTTGTGCCTGTGTTATATATTGATATATATATATACATGCACACATACATACACACACACACATATATACACACACATGCATATATATTCATACATATATACACATACATATTCATACATATATACATACACATATACACATACATATTCATACATATATACATACATATATACATACATACATACACACACACACATATATATATGTATATGTATATGCGTATGTGCGTGTATATATATATATATATATATATATTTCAGAACTCAATACATAAATGTAGAGTATTCTTGTATATATTATAAATGAAAAGCTCATAATTTCAGTACTCCAAGTTACATTTCACCAATCATTCAATCGGTAAACTACACCTATTTTCCTTTCAGATACCTGTTGTGTCAATCTATTTTGAAATGTTATATGAAAGTTACCTGTCTTTCAATTAAGGGATTACATATTCCACATGTGTTTGAAGGAACAAAACCAATGGACAACACACTGATAGAAGGGGTTACATCAATATCCCTTTTTGCAGCTGAGCCAATTTTTGGAGAAGTGCAAATGTTAACACACACACACACACACACACACACACACACACACATATATATAAACAGATTCTCAACTGGGGTCCATATGGCCCTTAAGGATCCATCTGGCTTTTGGGGGTCCATATAAGATTTTCTTGTTAAAATTTATCTGCACCAAAATTGGTTCTACTTCTACAATACACAAAATATTTTAACAATCTTTAAATACAGTTCCCAGTAATATTTAACTATAAAAATATATGGTTTCTTAAACAGGGGATGGCTAGAAGGGTCCATATGAGTAAAATAGGAATCAAAGGGGTCCATAGCTAAAAATATGGTTGAGAAACACTAATCTACATTATCCTTTGAATTCTTTATTGCATATTCTTGCATACTTTCTTCCACTTTGTCTGACTGAGTTCATGTTTGCCTGTCCTGCATCCTCACTCACTCAATGTATTGTTCCTTTGTTCATCTATATAGTCATTGTCCATTTGGGCAAATTCTTAAGGTTATCTTGGCTACTGATTTTTCATCACTATACACCATATACTCATACTAGTTAAAGCAGATCTCACACAACTTTCTATCGACAGATGCCACTCGCATGACCTTGGTTCACAATATAGTCTTGTCTAATCAGTCTCAGCACCCAATAAAATACACAATTCATATTTCAGCACTATAAACAGCCACTGAGTGTATCACCTTTGTAGAGACCTTTGTTTCCAAATAAATAGGTATCGTCTGATCACAGAGGACTCCTGACATTTGTCTCTACTTCTACCATTCAGCATTAATATGCATACAGACATCAGAGAGAATTACCCTATCAGATCATATAGCACAGCCCAGATATTTTGCTGGGTGTTTTTGTTCAGGTTCTTGCCATTAACACTGATATTTCCACCCATCTGGAAGCATGTATTCCATATATTCAGTCTTAATAATTTTCTCCCACAGAATTTATAGTTATATGGCAACCTCAATAGTGCTGGTGACGTGATAAAAGCATCCAGTACATGCTGTAAAGTGGTTGGTGTTAAGAAGGACATCCAGCCATAGAAACCATGTCAAAGCAGACACTGGGACATGATACAGTCCTTGGATCCTGCCAAACCATCCAACCTTTGCCAACATGGAACATGAACATTAAATGATGGTTCTACGGTCATCTAGCTCTGTCTTTTATTGCTGCACTTAAAGATATAGATCTTGATAGCCTGACATGGGGCGGAAAACATCACCGGCATAAAGCAACATCCATGGTGAGCCATTTGGATATCAGTGGTCATCATATTCATGCACACGATGAACAATAAGAACAACTTGTTGGAGACCTATAAGCCCTGTACTGTGTCAGAAACAGTGCCATGATGTTGACAGGGCATCAATTGTGACTTATAACATTTTGATATAGGAGTTGAACCTACCTCAGGACACCATAAGATTGGAATACATACAACATGAGAATATGGAGCAGCAAAATCCTCAAAATCATTCTTAACCTTCTCAAAATAAATATCTAATTCTACTTCACCTATTAAGTTCTTTATTCAGTTAATGTTTATTGCTTCTGTGTATAATTAAAAACATTTATATTGTGTGTGTGCATGTGAATGTTTGCATCTGTGCATGTATGTGTTCTTTTATTTCTTTACTGGTATTGGATAATGGAACATGGGCATGTTTATATACTGCTTTTAAGAGTTATATACACAAAAATATGTTTATTTGCACGTTTTTATATCTATATGAATCTTTGAACAAGAGAGTGTGTGAGTGTGTGTGTGTGTGACAGAGAGGGATGAAAGAGAGTATATTTTATTATATCACTATTTATGTAGGTATGTTTGGTTAAATAAAGGATTGGTGAATCTATTAACCATTTTAATGTTCAGCTATTCATAACTTCTACAAGGCCATCATAAGAGAACGGAAGTGGAGTGTTTCAATATATTTATGACAAGTGATGAGGATTTGTGTGTGTGTGTGTGTGTGTGTGTGTGTGAACAATACTTACAAAAATTACTCATGATTAGATGCATAAAGTGAATGAAATAGGAATATATCATATGAAAGGAGTAGGTATAAAAGCAGTCATTCTGATCTCAGTGTAAAATACAGTATTTAAACCAATCATATTAAGCTCAAATATTCCACCTGATTTATGTGTAACCCTTTTGCATTCAGAGTATTCTGTCAAATGTGATGTTTATTTATTCACTTTGTTTTGAATTAATCATGCATTGTCTTATAGCTTTCATATTTCACTAAGGCAACTGTTAATTTTTAGAATGATATTGTAGGGTAGGTGTGAAGGACCAAATCTGGCCACTGTGAACATAAAACAGGTAAAATATTTCGGCCAGATGCAGCTAGTTTAAATGCTAAAGGGTTAAACTGGCCAGACCTAGCCTTTCACACTTACTCTAAAGGTCATTTTAAAAATAAATAATCACATCTTCCAAATCTCAAGGCTACGAGATAATGCATGATTAATTCCAAACAATGTGAATCAATAAGCATTGCATTTGATGGAGTAATCTGAATGCTAGAGGTTAACAAACAAATGAGAAATACATCCTTCAGATCATGTAAGTTTGTAGGTCTTTCTGATTCTCATATTGATATATACTAAAGTATAAATGTTTAATGTTGTTCATATTAAAAAAGAAAAAAACTTAACTGTTAATTTATATTTATAAATCAGATGCAGGCATGGCTGCGTGGTTAGAAGCTTGCTTCCCAACCACATGGTTTTGGGTTCAGTCTCACTGTGTAGCACCTTGGCAAGAATCTTCTACTATAACATTGGGCTGACCAGAGACTTGTGAGTGGATTTTGGAGATAGAAACTAAAAGAAGCCCATTGTATATATATATATATATATATATATACTTAATTAATTCAATAATAGGATGAATTCTTTTATCGATGCCAGTGCCCCTGGACTGGCTCATGTGCGGGCGACACATGAAATCTTTCAAGCGAAATTGTTGCCGGTGCCCCTGGGCCGGCTCTTGCGCGGGCGACACATGAGGTTTTTCGAGCGAGATCGTTGCCGGTGCCCCCGGACTGGCTCATGTGCGGGCAACACATGAAATCTTTCGAGCGGGATCGTTGCCAGTGCCCCTGGACTGGCTCCTGTGAGGGCGACACATGAAATCTTTCCGAGCGGGATCGTTGCCGGTGCCCCTGGGCCGGCTCCTGTGCCCCTGGGCCGGCTCCTGTGC
>NC_068983.1:106509861-106510490 GCF_001194135.2 Octopus bimaculoides | reverse complement strand
GGCTCATGTGCGGGCGACACATGAAATCTTTCGAGCGGGATCGTTGCCAGTGCCCCTGGACTGGCTCCTGTGAGGGCGACACATGAAATCTTTCCGAGCGGGATCGTTGCCGGTGCCCCTGGGCCGGCTCCTGTGCCCCTGGGCCGGCTCCTGTGCCCCTGGGCCGGCTCCTGTGCCCCTGGGCCGGCTCCTGTGCGGGTGATACATGAGGTTTAGCGAGCGAGATCGTTGCCGGTGGCCCTGGACTGGCGACACATGAAATCTTTCGAGCGAGATTGTTGCCAGTGCCCCTGGACTGGCTCTTGTGTGGGGTTGTTGTAGGATTTTTGAGTGAGATCGTTGCTGGTGCCCCTGGACTGGCTCTTGTGCGGGTGACACATGAGGTTTCTCGAGCGAGATGAGCGTGGCTGTTGCCAGTACCGCCTGACTGGCCCTCGTGCGGGTGACACGTAAAAGCACCCACTACACTCTCTGAGTGGTTGGCGTTAGGAAGGGCATCCAGCTGTAGAAACTCTGACAAATTAGATTGGAGCCTGGTGTTGCCATCCGGTTTCACCAGTCCTCAGTCAAATCGTCCAACCCATGCTAGCATGGAAGGCGGACGTTAAACGATGATGATGATGATTATC
>NC_068983.1:106505815-106509725 GCF_001194135.2 Octopus bimaculoides | reverse complement strand
TGGCGACACATGAAATCTTTCGAGCGAGATTGTTGCCAGTGCCCCTGGACTGGCTCTTGTGTGGGGTTGTTGTAGGATTTTTGAGTGAGATCGTTGCTGGTGCCCCTGGACTGGCTCTTGTGCGGGTGACACATGAGGTTTCTCGAGCGAGATGAGCGTGGCTGTTGCCAGTACCGCCTGACTGGCCCTCGTGCGGGTGACACGTAAAAGCACCCACTACACTCTCTGAGTGGTTGGCGTTAGGAAGGGCATCCAGCTGTAGAAACTCTGACAAATTAGATTGGAGCCTGGTGTTGCCATCCGGTTTCACCAGTCCTCAGTCAAATCGTCCAACCCATGCTAGCATGGAAGGCGGACGTTAAACGATGATGATGATGATTATCAAGTAGCTAGCTACTTAATTTATCGACCCCAAAAGGATGAAAGTCAAAGTCGACCCTGACGGAGTTTGAACTCAGAACATAAAGACAGACAAAATACCGCTAAGCATTTTGTTTGGCGTGCTAATGTTTCTTATTTCTTTATTGCCCACAAGGGGCTAAGCATAGAGGGGACAAACAAGGACAGACAAAAGGAGTGAGTCGATTACATCGACCCCAGTGCATAACTGTTACTTAATTTATCAACCCCAAAAGGATGAAAGGCAAAGTCAACCTCGGTGGAATTTGAACTCAGAACGTAGAAGCAGACGAAATACTGCTAAGCATTTCGCCTGGCATGCTAACGTTTCTGCCAGCTCGCCGCCTTACACACACTTTAATATTGTCAGATAGTATATTCCTGGTTATGGCATATAACCAGTCAGAAAGTTTCCATTGGTTTTCGTCTATAAAAGGGTATATACATGTATAAAAGGGTATATACATGTATAACACTGACCCACGAGCACACCATGCACTTGCAATATAAAAGTATCCTTCTGTGACTTATACAAATATACACACACACACGCACATATATAAGACAGGCTTCTTTCAGTTTCCATTCACTCGCAAGGCTTTGGTAGAAGGTACTTACACAAGGTGACATGGAGTGGGACTGAACCCTGAACCATGTGGTTGGGAAGCAAGCTTCTTACCACACAGCCATGCTGTGCCTACATATATATATAGAGAGAGATATAGCTAAATAGATGGATGGATGAACGGACAGACGGACGGACAGACAGATAGATACACACACATGCACACACACACACACACACACACACACACACACACACACACACACACACACACACTCACACACACACACACAAGACACTAATGAGGAAGATTTAACTTCTATTTCTCTCAGGTCTATTTCTATCATGTAGAAATTTTCCTCATTAGTTCAGACTTATATCTATACATGTGGAGGCGCAATGGCCCAGTGGTTACGGCAGCAGACTCGCGGTCATAGGATCATGGTTTCGATTCCCAAACCAGGCGTTGTGAGCGTTTATTGAGCGAAAACACCTAAAGCTCCACGAGGCTCCGGCAGGGGATGGTGGCGAACCCTGCTGTACTCTTCTGCCACAACTTTCTTTCACTCTTACTTCCTTTTTCTGTTGTGCCTTTAATTCAAAGGGTCAGCCTTGTCACACTGTGTCACGCTGAATATCCCCTAACCCTAACCCTAACGTGTCTGTGGAGTGCTCAGCCACTTGCACTTTAATTTCACGAGCAGGCTGTTCCGTTGATCGGATCGACTGGAACCCTCGACGTTGTAAGCGGTCGGAGTGCCAACAACAACATATCTATACACACATAAGAGAGCAGGCTGTAATTCAAGGGAACTTTGACTTCTATTTCTCACTGGTCTTGCTATCATATATAAGCCTCCATCATTGGCTCATAGACATAATATATACACATGTAACAGAGTAAGCTATAATTTGAGGGATATTTGCTTATATTTCTATTGGGTTTCAAAATACAGAGGCCTCTCTTGTCAGTTGGCTTTGAATGGTAATAAAGCACTGAATAATACAAAATATTTTCAGAAATCAGGGTGTACAACTGTTTATGGCCTTTCTTTAATTATTTATAGAAAAGGCGAAGAAATGGCTATAAGCTGTTTTGACAGCCAGAACAGTATTATTGAAGCTGGAAAGTGATAAAATGGTTTACAGATACAACATTTACAGATTTAGGGGGTCATTAGTGAACATGGTTTCTTTGATATTAATCATTTGGATTCTTGACGGTAGGAAAGAAACTGCTGTTAAACAGATGATGGGAATGACGATGATGATGATGATGACAATGAGGATGATGGCGATGGTAGTGGTGATAATGATGGTGGTGGTGGTGGTGGTGGTCATGGTGTGGTGGTGGTGGTGGTGGTGGCAGCCGAGGCAGCGGTGGCAGTGGTGGTTGCTGTGCAGTTCTAGGGGTAACATATTCAATTATTAAATTTATGTGGCTGTAGTGGCCATGACAAAGGTGAAGATGGTGGAGGTAATGGTGGCAGTAGTGGTGGCTTGTTATTGTTGATATTGCTGGCTAAGTTGAGTGAATCAGTAGAAGGAGGGGGAAAGAGTGAAGTGCCCTTCATATCAGCAGTGTTGATGACAGTAAAGAAGATGAGGATGTTAGCCATGATGATGATGATGATGATGAAGATGAGGATGAAGATGGGGATGAGGATGAAGAGGAGGGCAATCAGAGTAATGTTGAATGAGAATAATGATGCCAGACTTGTCTTTTGTTGTTTTTTTAACAATTTCTGGGGCTTTCTTTATTATTTTTTTTTTATAAAGCATTATCAATAAAATGAAAATAGCACCAACCACAGCAACAGGAACAACAACAATAACAACAATTACAACTACAACAAGTGTAACAACAGCAACAGCACCAGCAACAACAACAAAATTGCAACTGGTATGTGTTTATGATCAAACAAGCTCTATCATTGCATGGCAACATTACCGCCATGTTATGTCATCCATTACAACTAACTCTATTTATCAGCATCTCCATTTCCCTTTCATCTCAAGCATTTCAAGCAGAGAGTCAACAAAATGAGTGTTGCAACCATGTTCTTGGATTGCTTGTATTAAGTGTTCCTTAACATTCCCTTCACACACACACAAACGTACCCGTACATAAACACACACATACACACACACAAGCATGCCCGTACATAAACACACACATACACACATACCCATTCATAAACACGCGCACATGTATGCACATGCATGCATACATGCACAAACAGATATACACATCCTGGAGTATCAGCATTTATCAAAGAGGAAGAGAGGATAAAGAACTGTGTATGTGTGTAAGAGAGAGAGAGCGGGGAGAGAAAGATTGGCATTAAAAATAAAAAATAAAAATAAGAAAATGAAAAAATTAGTATCAGTTTTATTCAAATGATCAATTAAGCTGGAAAAAGGTATCAATGAAAACTATCAGTTCAGCAATGATTTGCAAAATCTTTTCAACTTAGCGCTTATGAAACCAAACTCAACCAACCCCAACACTGTGGTTACCGTAATATCAAAGTTGGCAGCTAGAATTTCTATTGAGCTTGCTCAATTTCTTTTATTGTGCAACACTTGCCACAATGAAGGAAATAAATCAATAAAAAAAAAAAAAACTGACTACTACCATTCACCTACCTACTCATTCCCTTACCCACAAAAAAAATTTTTTTTTTTTCTTCCTTCGATCAATATTTGAACTTGAAACATGTACAATTGATTGTTACAGCTCTATTTCATTTCAACATGACATAGACACAGGGTCAAATGGAGACCAGCCTCGAAAGATAATGCCATTATGTATGTATGTATGTATGTATGTATGTATGTATGCCTTCATGTGTGTGTGTGCATGCATCTATATATATATACATATATATATATATATATATCATCATCATCATATATATATATATATACACATACATATATATA
>NC_068983.1:106497939-106505576 GCF_001194135.2 Octopus bimaculoides | reverse complement strand
TATATATATATATATATATATATATATATATATATATATGTATGTATGTATGTATGTATGTATGTATGTGCATATCTATTATTTATATATATATTCATTATATTTATTATAATATGTATATATAAAATTTTACTGGGTTTTTTTTGTTTTGTTTTTTTTTTTGCTTTATTTGGCACCACATTTATATTGTGGGTAACTTTTTCCATTTGAATTTTTATTCTTTTTTTTTCTTTCATGCTCAGCTCCTAAAATTCCAATTTGATAATTGAACACATTTCACCTAGAACCTCCATTTATCCATTATGTCAGAGCTGCAACTTGATTTAAATTAATACTAGTAAAAGCATAATCTTGAGATTGAATAGCCAAAAGAGTAATATCACTGCAGCTTAGCAACAACATGATGGCTGGCTTCTGAAAAGAAAAGAACTAGGGCTCTTTTCTGTGTGTGCTGTCAGCTTTGTTCATCCATCCATTGTTAGTCTTTCATGAAAGACATTAGCATGGAACCAAAATTACCCTAATAGTTCTTCAGTGAGTTACTACCAAAAGGATCAGAAATCCAACCGTGCCATTTAGGGATTATAGGTTCAATTTGTTATCTGAATGGTATTCATTAAAAAGTATTAAAAACACCAAAACAATATTTGTTCTCTTAAACAGTATTTAAAGAGAGACATGTTGTAACTGTTTGGATTAAATTTTTTTTCAAAGGAAAAACATTAAAGCAAACACACATTCAAGAAATCCAAATGTTTCTAGGGGTTCTTTTCATTTTTTTCATTTGTTTTTTATTTAGAAATTTGAAAGTAAGACTAATTTTTGTTTCATTTTTTTTATTTATAGCTGAATACCCTTTCCACAACTAACCAATCATCAATGAAGTAGGAGCAGAACGTACCAGTAAGACAATCTAATACAAAGAGAGGTATGTGGTTTAAAATACAAATCTGGACTTTCATGTTAGAAAAATAATTCTCGGTACAAAAAGAATGAATATTTATTACATTAGCTGTGTGTGTGTGAGCGCGCACTCGTGTGTGTGTGTATGCGCACGCACACTTGTGTGTGTGTGTGTGTGTGTGTGTGTGTGTGTGCATGTGTGTTTTAAACTCAATAAAAGAACAGAAGTCAAATTCAAAAGACAGTGAAAATTATTGTTACACATGTTAAATATTGGTGATAAAAAATGAAACATATAAATATGACTTCCTTTTTTTTTTTTTTTGCCAATTTTCCAGTAAAATTCATGACTTTTTAGTATTTTCTCACATTTTGGTGAGCAGGCAGGCATGAGTTGACATAAAGTCATAAATATTATGTCTACAGACATTCACTTGTATCCATATTTCCCTATACCTATTTTAATATTTTTACCATTATTTACTGCAGGTTATTATGTAAATATAGCCATCATGTTATCACAGTCATAAATATATCTGACAACATAACAACATGAAACTAATACACTAAAAACCAATGTTTATCAAAAATAACAATAAAAAACCTAAGATTTATAACTCAAATTATCAAATGACACATTAACATTTTATTTCCAGACATTTTGGATGGTTTATAGCTTTCTATGACCAGATGGTAACAGCGTTTCCACTATAGCCATTATGTCATCAGGAAAGCTAAATAACTTGGCTGGACAATAGATTCCACCACTGCTTCACAGTTAAATGGTTAGCAATGGGTAAGGCTTCAACAATATTCAGATGCTAACATTTTCAAAACTCATCTCATCTACAGTAACATGAATAAAAGATTAATGTTTATAAATAACTTATGATCATCAAATCATCATCATCGTCATTGTTGTTGTCGTCACCACCGTTGTCATCATTGTCATCGTCATCTTCAGTTTAATGCTCATTTTCCCATGCTTGCATGAGTCTGATGGAATTTACTGAGGCAAATTTTCTATGGCCTGATGCACATCTTGTTACCAACTTTATTTGTTTCCAAGTAAAGTAATAATTCCCAAAGGCAATCAAACAACAACAGGCTGCTTGGCAATACCTATGAGCCCTTTGTTTACAAAGATCATGCAACATTTCAAAACATGTCAAGAAGTTACTTATCCATGAAACTTAAGTAGCATGCTGCATATCTTTAAATGATGTGTAAAGATCATAGACACACTTGGGCTTGTATGTAAGTATGTATGTATGTATGTATGTATGTATGTATGTAAATATATGTATGTATGTATGTATGTATGTATGGATGGATGGATGGATGGATGGATGGATGGATGGATGGATGGATGGATGTATGCATGCATGAATGTATGCATGGACAGACAGAAAGTGAGAGAGAGGTAGATAAATGCATATATTCAAAATATATGCATGTATATTTATACTAGCTTATTGCTTATGACAGCCCATCAAAAGTGATGACACCATTGATCCAAGACATTCATTCTCCTCCACCTCCAGCACACTGTTTCTCATGGGAGCAGATGCGCCAGACAAGACAGATATGAGACAGCAGATCCTGTGGCACTGAGGACAGTGAGAGTGACCCCAAACAACAGCTGCATGGGATTGGTGATGATGCCTCCTCCTGTCTTCATGTGTCTCCTGTATTTGGTTTTAAAGTGTTCAACTCCAGCATCACACATAAACATCCATGCCTTCTAATTAACAACCAGGGACAACAACTGACTGGAAGAGACACCGCATTAAATAATAGACTGCCTGAGATGATTATGAAAAAGTTTTGGACATTCAGGAGTACTGATCTCGCTGAAGTGGACCATCTTTGGGAACCAGTTAACTGGCATCCGAATTGCATGGCTAACCCAGCAAAGAAGACAATGACAGATGCAGGCCCCAGTGCTGTAGATCCCAGCCTTCAAGAGGATTTTGATATGAGGTACCTTGTCCTTCCATGTGAGACCAAGGATATTTTGAAGCAATCTAAAATGGAACACTTCCAGTTGTTTGATATTGTGCCAATAAAGGTCCAGCATTCAGACCCATACAAGCAGGTAGATACACTACAGCTCAATAAACAGAATTTTGTACTTGTTCTAAGCTTCTTGTTCTGAAAGACTCATTCGCTGAATCTCCTGAAAGATGCAGAGGCCAAGTTGATCGAATGGAGCATCTCATTATCAAGGAGTTCAGTATCAGAGATCGTGCTTTCAAGATAGCAGAATGAGTTTACCTGCTGTAGGGGAGCATCAATCAGGATGGGTTGAGGTGGAGGTGAGTATGGGAAGACTGATTGGAGAACTTCAGTTTTTCTGCAGTCTCAAAAATAAGAAATTTCTGAGTGATGATGGGATTCCAGGTGAGATCTGCAAACATGATGAGCCTCACCTCACATGTCATCTTCTCTCTTTGTTTCTTATCTAATGGCAGAGGAAGACTATACCTGACAGGATGGAAACACTCCAATATTGTCACAATCTACAAGTGTAAAAGAAACTCTTTTTTTGCTAACTCAGTAGCTCTTCTGAAAACAAATATTTTGAACCTGTAAACAAAATCAGTATATTTCAGAATGTTTGTTTGTAATTCAGATGTCTTGGAACAACTTTGTTTCAGGATGGTTAAAATAATTTCTCCATCATATATGGTGTCTGTCAAAGAACCAGAGGGGATAGTGTAACGAAGTAGAAAATAGATATCTAATTAAATCAACAATTATAGTAAATTAGAAAAATGTGTAAACAAATGCAATCTATGAATGATAGGTTTAAACTATATAAAACCAGCTTTATTAGGAAATTCATCCCTAGCCTGAAACAGAATAAATAGGCCAATTACGTAAGCAGTCTCAACTGAATTGCTCACAGCCATATTCACATCAAAAGGAGATATTTGTAAACATGTTTTTGTTATTCAAATAGAATTGTCATAACGCATCACAGTTTTCCAAGCATGGATAATTATATCAACCTCAAAATTACTAATCGCAGATATGATTATTGCAAAATTAATAGCTCTAAGTAATAACGGCAATGGTGATAAATTAAATATTTATATCAAATTGAATAAATTTTGTAATCCTTAATGAGGGATAACCTTGAATCAGCCTATCACTGATAATAAATAACTTGTATCGGTCTAAAGCACCAACATATTTTAGATTACACCTATCTAAAATATGTTTGCTAAGTCTACCTAAATCTGATTTAGCAGGGTTAATCATCCTGACAAATGTCTTATTAATGAAATCCAGTTTGCAAAGTTTCAGGATGAAATGAGGAATTACAGGAGTGAGTGGTTCTGTTTGATCTTTTTGATCTTGGATATGTAGTTCAAAAGAAACCTTAAATCCAGAATTATTGATATCATTCATTACTTTCCGACTTTATTTTATGGTAATCCTTCATGATTGCAGGAGATAAAAAATAAAATTGAAGACAGTGATAAGAACTCTCTACATGATACAAATTACCAGTTTTGTCTCAATGAACATCATTCAAATCCCTGATGTTTCTAATCTGAGCTTTTACATCCTTCAGGAAAGAGTTATTTTCCTTAGTGATTTTAATACTTCAAATAAGTATAAACAAGTCTTTCACAAAACAACACCAACCGTGGTTACAAAGAGTTTCTTTACTAAAGCATGAAATCTATAAAATTTAACAACTCACCTGTATTGAACCCTATGGTTCCAGGTTCAGTTCCATTGCATGGCACCTTGAACAAGAGCCTTCTACTATAGCCTTGGGCCAATCAAGGCCTTGCAAGTGAATTTGGTTGACAGAAACTGAAAGAAGCCTATCATAAGTGGCTGAGTTCCTTTCAAGCATTAGGCCACATGGAGGAAAATGGCTGAGTTCCTTTCAAGTGCTGGGCCTTACGGGGGCAAGGTGGCTGAGTTCCTTTGAGCATTGGGCCTCATGGAAGCAAGTAACAGTTCCTTTTGAGTGTTGGGCCTTACAGAAGCAATAACCAAGACCTTTGGCATTATATTGTGCTTGAGAAGACCCATCAAGCCAAGCAAAATTGCAGTCATAGCAGATACAGTATCAAGCAAATGGCACCTGTGCCGGTGGCACATAAAAACACCCATTACACTCTTGGAGTGGTTGGCATTAGGAAGTTCATCCAGCCATAGAAAACCATGCCAAATCAGACTAGAGCTTGGTGCAGCCTTCCAGTGTGCCAGCCCAGTCAAACCGTCCAACCTATGCCAGCATGGACAACAGACATTAAATGATGATGTTGATGATATATGTATATATATTCATGTGTGTGTCTTTGTGTTTGTCCCCACCACCATTGCTTGACAACCGATGTTGGTGTGTTTATGTCCCTGTAACTTAGTGGTTTGACAAAAGAGACCAATAGAATAAGTACTAAGCTTACAAAGAATAAGTCCAGGGGTCGATTTCTTCAACTAAAACCCTTTAAGGCAGTGCTATAGCATGGCTGCTGTCAAACAACTGAAACATGCAAGAGAATAAAAGAATATATATATAAATACTGCTTTATTAAAGCTGAAAAAACTTCACAATTTGTTTCTCAGAGTTTCACATTCATCAGAAAGTTGTGATAATACTGAATGAAAATTTATAAATTGTGGGTATATATAATCTTTTGTAGTAGCTGGTATTTAATCTTGTCTGACAAGATGTATAAGGATCACATGTAATATCTGGAAACTAAAGGAATGGAACACTGACTACATCAATGGAGTTCCCTAGAAAGATTGAGGCTACATCAAGAAAATGTAAGTTTTACCCAACAGACATAAGATACATTCTATACAATAACTGCAGGAATTGCTTAAGCATTAGAAATTAAATATTTATTAAGCGCCCACACACAGATAAATACATCCTATCCAGTTAAAAATTCTATAATTGTCAGAATAATGTTTTGCAAAATTCCTTCTTTGTGCACTTTGGAGGGTAACTTGTGTATTAGAAGTCTTTCAGAGTTATGCATATATGGATATATATATATATATATATATATATATATATATATATATATATATATATATATACATGCATATTGATTGAGTATGGGTGTGTACATGCAAGTATACATTCCCACTTCATTCCATTCTCTTATTAACATGTTTTTTTTTTACACATAAAACAATCCAAGGGACTTTATATGACTTTTGAAGGACCTGAGTTATTGCTCCTCATATATTCATTCATTTCAGTTATCACATTCTTATTCTCGGTAACTATAAAGGTTCTCAGCCTGATGATTTGTTCTGTAGCAAAAATAGCACTCTTTCTGAGTACAATCATCATGCATTGCTCAAAACTTAAGCAGCCGTTTCTGTAACCTGAGTACTATTTATACATGTGTGAGCATGTGTATGTATGTATGTACATGATAGATGTATAGGCGGAATTCTGCTTTAAGCACACAATATAACCCCTCATAACTTTTTTAATTTTTTGTGAATTTGTGTTCTACATGGGAAAATTCCTATGACTATGAAAAAATATTTTTTTATTTTTCAAAATTTCTTTCCTACCTTTTTTTTTTGAAATTTTCAAATTTCTTTAAAAATCACAATTTAAAATACAAACAGTCCAAATTTTTTGATTAAATCCCAGCAGTAGACCATTAAATGTTTGTAGGGAGAAAGATATTGAAAAACATCAACACATCAAACAAGCATGGCATGAGGTGATCATGAAATGTGCTAAAAATAACAGCTAAATTACACAAAAAAATTTGGGCGCGAGAGTTTCAGTCATATGAATTTTCATGTGCAGAACACAAATTCATGGAAATTTTCTGAAAATTCCGAAAAACAAAAAAGTTATAAAAAAGCAGAATTCCACATATGTTACATTGGTAAGAAAATCTTTGAACAACCAAGCCGCCTTCAATCCTACAACCAATCAGCATCGCTGACCAATCAGGAGCAGCCAGCGTGTCTATTGTGACTATATAAAGACTTGGCAAGGTCAGCAAGCTTGGAAAATGGGTGCCACATGAATTGACTGAAGCGAACAAACAAGCACTTGTCACTGCATGAAGCCGAAGATTTGATTGGTTGAAATCAGTAATCATTATGGATGAAAAGTGGGTACTGTACACCAATATGCGGTGCAGATGATTCTGGTGTAGCAATGGTCAACTGCCAACACCTTTGCCAAAAGGACCACTTGTGCAAAAGAAGGTTATGATTTTAGTTTGGAGGGATTGCCATAGTGTGATCATGTTGGATCTTCTCTCATGCAATATCACCATTGACAAGGATGTCTACTGCGAACAAATCAACCATCTAAAGATCGCACTGGCTGAAAAACGCTCAAATTTGAAGAAGATAATTTACCACCAAGACAACGCACCAGCACATCGTGCAAAGAAGACGTCAGAGAAGCTGAAGGAGGCAGGCTGGGAGATTATGGTGCACCCACCGTATTCTCCTGACCTTGCCCCTTCCGAGTACCACTTATTCTCTGCCTTGCAATTGGCAATACAGAGGTCGAAAACAAAGAAGATGTGAAATCATTCCTTTATGACTTTATTCATTCAAAGCCACGTGATTTCTGGTTGAAAAATGGCAAAAGATGATCGATAATGAGGGTGATTACCTTTTGGATTGATTGTTCCTTGTTGTTTTTTTAAATGTTAATAAAGTGATATATTAAAAGTGTCCAAGAAATTTTTTACTAAACTTATATATATATA
>NC_068983.1:106495880-106497817 GCF_001194135.2 Octopus bimaculoides | reverse complement strand
GAATTTTCAGAAAATTTCCATGAATTTGTGTTTTGTATATGAGAATTCATATGACTGAAACTCCCGCCTCCAAAATTTTTTGTGTAATTTAAGGGGTATTTAGCTGTTATTTTTAGCACATTTCACGACCACCTCATGCCATGCTTGTTTGTCATTCTGAGAAAGAGTGGGTATGTGAGAGGAAGAGGGAGATGATGTTCAACTTTGTTTAACCATGTCTCATTGACAGAAATTCCAGTCACCAACATACTGGACACTATCATTTTTGTTTTATTTTTTGCTTTCTTTAATACATACATACATACATACACGAGGGCAGGATGGAAGGATTGGACAAAAGAGAGGAAGGAGTCTAGTTTTTTGCAGGTGAGTGAGGTTGCACCAGTACAGGGTGTGTGTGTGTGTGTGTGTGTATAGGTACACACAAACACACACACACACACACACATATACATACATATATATATATATGTATATATATATATATAAGACCCGGCAAGCCAGGTGAAACCATAACCTGTGACCTATGCTAGGGGTGTAGCCAGCCCACTTATGTGTACTTGTTCCTTCATTGGACACTAAACTCTGCTTGCAAAGACCTGTTGAGGCAAGTGAAAATAAAATCGAAATCAAATTCGATGACAGCACTACATGACTGGCATCCGTGCTAGTGGAGCGCTAAGAGCACCATCCAAGCATGATCGTTGCCAGAGCAGCTGACTGGCTTCCATGCCAGTGGCACGTAATAAGCACCATTCAAACGTGATCGTTACCAGCGTCGCCTTACTGGCACTTGTGCCGGTGGCACGTGAAAAGGTTTTTCGAGCGAGATCATTGCCAGTGCCACTGGACTGGCTCCTGTGCATGTGGTACGTAAAAAACACCTTTTGAGCATGGCCATTGCCAGTACCACCTGACTCGCCCTCGTGCCGGTGGCACGTAAAAGCACCCACTACATTCTCGGAGTGGTTGGTGTTAGGAACGGCATCCAGCTATAGAAACTCTGCCAGATCAGATTGGAGCCTGGTGCAGCCATCTGGTTCGCCAGTCCTCAGTCAAATCATCCAACCCATGCTTCTCTATTGAGGTCTTGCACATGTGATTAAGATTCAAAAGTCAAGAATTCAAAGCCTGCTAGCAGTTTGGGTTTTCCAGATTAGTTACCTGTATGTAGCATTTGTGTGCTTTGTAGCAAAGCACATTGCCATATGTATTTCAGTTTAACTTGCTAAAAGGGAAAGTTGTAAACATACTTTGTGGATAAATAGTTCATACAAATACCTGTAGCTAACCATAAAATATACGCTTGGATAATATACATAAATTTATTTGCAGAATTATCAAACATGGAAAGGAATAAATATAAAATTATTGAAAATGTCTTAAACATTTGTACTGCAATGTAAATCTCTTTAAATTTTCATAACACTCAATTGGGAGGTTAGTAAGTTATTGCCTTGCCTATAAAGGACATTTCAATAAAATATGGGAGATAAAATGTCATTAATATTATGAATGAAAATATGGTGAATCAGTAGAAAATTCCATTGATAAACTAATATGTTGATGTATACAACTTGTTCTTTGTAGTGTGGAAGTGAATGCTGATCTATACAGCATGTGTATTCTAGTGTAACAGTGAATTTTGATAACATGAGCATTCAGCTGTAACTCTTAATGTTTCTTTAATATGTCTTGAATTAGATTTAGGTCAGTCACTTACATTGCAATCAAAAAGAAAATAAGCCAACAAAAGAGTGGTTGCACTGTCATCTCTTCGACTTGCTAGAAAGAGCAGCCAAATCTCTCTCAAATTGCCCCTTCTGTCTTAAAAAAAAAGATACATTGTGTATGTGGTAAAAAAAAAAAAGTCAGATGGTTACAGGCCAAACAGGATGGCCTTTGCTGCTCAATCAGTAATGACCCAGGGTTAAACA
>NC_068983.1:106494811-106495870 GCF_001194135.2 Octopus bimaculoides | reverse complement strand
GTAATTTGTGAAGAACATCGATGAACCTAAGTAGTGAAGTTGTAGAAGATGATAAAAGCAAAATTGTGAAAAGACACAACCAGTTTCTGATTGCTTTTCACCTCCAGCAATAGAGAGTGGTCACCATATTTTCTTCCCTGTCAACTTTAAAGAGTGCAGGGTTGCATAATCAGGCTTTTACCTTACATCCTGTTGAACCCCTAGTGTGAAATCGATTGGTAAGATCAGTCATAATGGCAATATTATACTGTACACTTCATTTTAATATACCCACTCTATCGACAAATATATGAGTGCATATTTGTTCTCCCATATGGATTCTTAGACGATTACATATATATATTTATATATATATATATGCATTCAATTAGAGATTAAATTAGCCTCATTAAGGGATAGTAATATCCAATAAATTACTGGTTCATTACCTAATATTTGTTGTGAATAATAATAATATTCATAAAATAATAGATCTATATATAAATCAAGGTTTATAATCATTCAAAAGAAAATGAAGATGCTGTGATGATTCGAAAACACAATACCTAATGACCTAACGGTATATATTTTTTCTACCCCTCTGATGAGATTTTGCTTAGTATAATGGTTTAATAATTGCCATTTTAATCTTTAGGCTTAATTGAAACAGCTGTAAGAGAATATGTTGGATTTTTGCAGATAATAGATATTCATTAAATGCTATATCTCAATTTTCTTAATTTTCTTTTATAGATATATATATATATATATAAAATATATAGTTTTAGGGAAAATAACCAAGTTTCAAGAACTCATCGATGAAAATCCACTATCACATATAGAAAAATTAATAATTAAAAGCACAATAAATGAGTATAATATAAAGTAAAGTAAATATCATAAGATAAATATAATAAAAAGATTACACGTGTTTGATAACTAATTTTCAAATAGAAAAGAAATTGAAATTGATTAAAATCAATTGAAATTATCGAAAATAAATTCTATTCAAAAATATAGCTAATCGTCAGATTATATATATATATACATACACACACACCTATTATTTTACATAGTCAC
>NC_068983.1:106492200-106493165 GCF_001194135.2 Octopus bimaculoides | reverse complement strand
AAAGATGTTCTGGTGGCATGGATTTTGTGTCACTATAAATGGAATGATCTTTTCCTGTTTGTCTTTTCTTTGTGGTGTCCTCAGTTGTTGTATGGGTATTTTCGAAGCCCGCTGAATACCATTTTCTATGAGTCGTGATGGGTATTTTTGCTTCACCAGAAATTCTTTCAGTTCCATCAGGCGTTGATTTCTGGTCTCTATATCCTCTACAATAGTACATATTCTCCTGGCTAGGCAGTATGGTATGTTGCGTTTTGTATGGGGTGGATGGCACGATTTAAAGTTCAAGTATTGGTGTGTGTCTGTGTGTGTCTGTGTGTGTCTGCTCTGGCAATGATCACACTCGGGTGGTGCTGTTAGCGCTCCACTGGCACAGGTGCCAGTCATCAAATTTGGTTCAATCACGATTTCGATTTCACTTGCCCCAACAGGTCTTCGCGAGGCAAGTTTAGTGCCCAATGAAAGCACAAGTATAGATGTCACAAAAGTGACTGAGGGTGCTATTTCTAGCAACGCTGGTGCTGACTAGCACCCTCAGTCACTTTAGGGATGTCTATATATCATCATCATCATCATCATCGTTTAACGTCCGCCTTCTATGCTAACATGGGTTGGACGATTTGACTGAGGACTGGTGAAACCGGATGGCAACACCAGGCTCCAATCTAATTTGGCAGAGTTTCTACAGCTGGATGCCCTTCCTAATGCCAACCACTCAGAGAGTGTAGTGGGTGCTTTTACGTGTCACCCGCACGAAAGCTAGTCAGGCGGTACTGGCAACGGCCACGCTCAAAATGGTGCATCTTATGTGCCACCCGCACAAGAGCCAGTCCAGGGGCACTGGCAACGATCTCACTTGGCTTGCCAGGTCTTCTCACGCACAGCACATTTCCAAAGGTCTCGGTCAGTAGTCATCGCCTCGGTGAGGCCCAATGTATGAAGGTCTTGCCTCACCACCTCAGTCC
>NC_068983.1:106478891-106490445 GCF_001194135.2 Octopus bimaculoides | reverse complement strand
ATTAAGCAATCTACCGTAGTGGCATCTCCAGACCTCTTTCTTTGCAGCCTCTTTTAGTGCAAGCGTACCATCATCCATGTGAACACATTTCTCTCCTACGACATCACTATTCTCTCTCCTACACCGTCTTGCAACACGAAATACCTCGAGTCTTTGGTCCTCATGGCACAGAACATTGGCAAATCTTTTCTTATCTGCTTCCCCTCTGGCTAAATAAACCTGTCGCCTAGCCTCCCTTCTGGCTAAATAAACCTGTCGCCTAGCCTCCCTTCTGGCACATTG
Source organism: Octopus bimaculoides (assembly GCF_001194135.2). NCBI lineage: Eukaryota > Metazoa > Mollusca > Cephalopoda > Octopoda > Octopodidae > Octopus > Octopus bimaculoides. The sequence goes on along the minus strand of NC_068983.1, from coordinate 106,490,163 downwards.
GTACAATTCCCTGCTACCACCGTTCTTCCAGTCATATATATATATTCATATATCGTAGAATAACAGGTACTGTAATAGTCTAGGGTTTAAAGGCCCACAGCTCTTCAATGCCCTGCCATATAAATTAAGAAATTTGCATAATGTGGAAGTAGATGTCTTCAAAAAGGAACAAGACATCTTCCTCCCCACAATACTGGATGTACCAACAGCCCGACATGAGGTACAGACAAGGGCAGCAGAATCAAACTCACTTATACACCAAATGGGCCAACAACTGAGACAAAGGCACACACAGGAGTGGTGATGTGAAACACCCCAGACTGAGGAAATCAGAAAGACCGCATTAGTGCTCCAGCATGACCACAGCCACATGGCTGAAGTGAGTAAACGAGTAAACAAGTGCACACACACAACACACACACACACACGCACACACACAAACACACACATTTAAAGAGATGATGTACACACCATCCAAAATTATATACCCACAGTAATTAAGAGCTCAATTAATAATAGGGTATTAAACTCTAGCACATAACATTGCAGTAAATCCAGGTGTCCATGTGGAAAAAGCTCATGTATGTATGGATGGATGCATGCATGCATGCATGTAATTAGCTAAAAAGACTTTTAGAACAAAGAGCATAAAAACATAAATTTCACAGATAGAATATTACTTTCAACAGCTATTTTATTAGGAATAAACATCATTAATTTTATAATTATATCATTTAATGATGATATAAAATTCATGATGTTCATTCCTAATGAAACAGCTGTTGAAAGTATTTAAATTATGGTTTATCTATGAAATTTATGATTTTCTGCTTTTTTGTGGCATATATAACTCGAGGCAGACTTTGAAGAGATAGGGCATGTCATTGATGAGGTTGCAAATAGTGACAAAAGGACTTTGACAAACAACCAATTGATTGCTTAACCAACACATTAAACAATCAGTTAGTTATTTAGTTAGATATTTAACCATTTGACTAACAATAAGAAGTGATATTGAACCAGTGTGTGTGCATATGTGTGTTTAGTATTATTGGCACAATGGCCCTCCCAAAACAACAAAATTTATTTCAACACAGTTTTTTTTTCTTTTTAGTTAATTGTCAATTGTAAAACTGAAGGGAGCCAAAGTTTTATTAAGAGTAAAAATATATTCTGCTTTTCTATGCCTTGGGTTTAAATTCAAGTGATTGAACATTTCATTGCTTGTTTTGTTATTGGTGTGTTGATTGTTGCTGCGTTGGCCCAGGTCAGTACTGGTCATGTAGACATAATAGTAGTACATAAGTAGTCATTACCCTTAATTTTTTTGTTCTCAGATAGACCATGCCTCTGCCTAGCTCATGATCATACTGTGCATTCCAGCAAGCAAAGTTCTATTATCTCATTGATATTGGTTAAAAATCATGTATTTATTTAACCTAACACTTATGTAGTATGTTTTGAGGTCATCAATACAAATACATTTAATTACAAATTGTTAGGGTTTTTTGTGTGTATGCTTGTGTGTGTGTGTGTATGTGTGCGTGTGTGTGTGTGTGTGTGTGTGTGTGTGTGTGTGTGTGTGTGTGTGTGTGTGTGTGTGTGTGTGTGTGTGTGTGTGTGTGTGTGTGTGTGTGTGTGTGTAGTGGGGAGGTTGCAATTTCAGATTTTCGTCTCATATTTGCTTTGAAATCAGTTATCCAATTTTTTAAATTTTTGATAATGCCTTGGAAAAATCAATTTCAAAACATTTTTATTGGAAGGAAATATTGAATTAAATTAAGGGTTTCAAAGAATTTTGTATAGATTCGGAAGTCTAAAATATTGATATCTTACTTATGTGCAAGGCCATAAATTTCAGTGGGAGGAGACAGTTGATTATATTGATCTCAGAATTTAAATGGTGCTTATTTTATTGACTTTTGAAGGTTGAAAGACAAAGTTAACTTCAACAGGATTTGATCTCAGAGTCTGAGTATTAAGAAGTATTTTGTCTCTCTTTCTCTTTGTCTGCATAAGTGTTGATTACAAGGTTTTGGATTACCTCCCATCATATGTGATCTTCAGTGTCTTCTCATAGCCTTTTACCTAAAACCCTGTGATAGTAATTTCTTTGACAAATATAAGTGGAAGCCTATTCTACAAATCATTCCAGTTTTGGGGCGTAATGTTTAATCCTTTGCCCTATTTAATATCACCATTTTATCCTTGGGGGCCTTTAGTGGAATCCATTTTGTTTTCTGTGATGAGCATTCAGTCTAGGTCTCTAGTTTGAGGATAGCTTCTTTCCCCAAGTTTAGAGTGTTCTGAAAAAGGTTATAGGTGTTTCTCTTCCTATTTTGACTGTGAGATAAACTCTTTTATTTTTTAATATTGACAATATTAAAAAATGGTAACATATTGGTTTCAAATTTTGGTACAAGGCCAGCAATTTCAGGGGTGGGATCAAGTCAATTACATCAACCCCAGTACTCAACTGATACTTATTTTATCAACCCTGAAAAGATGGACGGCAAAGTTGACCTTGGTGGAATTGGACCTCAGAATGTGAAGACAAACAAAATGCTTAACCACATTTTGCCTGGTGTGCCAACAATTCTGTCAGCTCCCCACTTGAAAAAAAAACATGGTCAAATATTAAAACAGGATTAGACCAACAGTAGATATTATTATTTTATTTTTTAGCCTAAAGATGTGAGAGAAACCTGATGACCTTTACAAGCCCTTCTAGAATGATGATATTGATGTTCAATTTGAATTTCAGCCAATTGATGCCCATTGCCAAAATATCTAGTATGAGAATTTGGAAATAAAAGAGTAAGACACATTAAGGATGATGTGAAGAAGAAAAACATATTAACTGGAGATTTTTCAGTGGTATTGATGCTAGCTACACAGCTTGCCAATTCAGAGACACTGAAACTATTGAAGTAAAACAGAGACAGAGAACAGACACACTGAATCGGTAAGTGCTTTTAGTTCTTTAGTGAGTGAGTTTGACAATGTTAGATGGGGTTTTTCTTTAATAAGAGTATTTTTATAAGCAAATGCTTCTGACACTCAGATTGTACAACTGATATAAAATAATCTTATGATCAGCTATATCAAATCATCAACAATATCCAATAGCCTGATATTTAAATCTATATAATCACAGAATTACTATGAATGTAATTGTTCTATCTAAGCAGCAAAATTTCCCTTTATTCTTTTGACATCTCTTCCAGTAAAAGTACCTATGGTAATCATTGATGAAGACCACAACTCTAAGAGAAACTGAAGAATAAAAATGGAGCCAATTGTTAATATTTCATCGATACTAAGGTTGTAAAAATTATTGGCTAGAATGGAAAGTTGTATTCTCAAATGGATGACTGTGTTCTTACTCAAACATTTTAGCATAGAAACCAAAATCATTTATTTTTTCAATGCAGTACTTCAACAACCATCAATTTACATTTTTCTATTTCTCTAATGCTATCTTAGTGCACAAAAACAGACATTGAATGTAATTTTTTTCTATATAGCTGCAAGCTTAAAATTTCTGAGAATATCCTCTTATTTCTTAACAGCTAGCAAGGAATTATTTCATTATCATCAATTTGATGTGTCATGAGGATAAAATAAATTGTATGAAGTTGAATAGAGAAAGAGGTCAGAGATAAGAAGACTGAGGAGATGGGGAAGCAATATATTATTAGGATGATTGGATATCAAGGAAACAGATAATGCATACTGGATGGAAAAGTGCTGTGAAATGATGGTTGATGGTAGTTGAGACAAAAATAGTCCAAGTAAAACATAAGTTTAGTGATTTGATATGATCTGAAATAATTTCAACTTATTGAGGGACTATTATTGAACAGCCATAGAAATATTGGCACAGTACAGTAAATATGTCCAACTAATATTAACTAATATTAACACTGGTGTTGGCTCTAGTTGTATATCTCATTGAATATCTTACCCTTCATTTATTGTAGCCTGGTCATACATGGTAACAGAAAAGACTGTACTTCTAAAGCATCACACACTTTTCTTTTTAAACCCTATGCCATTGCTAGCAGACACAAATGTGATGAGCTGACATGTTCTGTTGTTCTTCAGAAGTAGGGAGTTATCTCCTTTGTGTGACTTTGTTAACTGCACATAACAGGAACTGATCACAGATATAAACGGTGATCTCCCAGAATGCAAGTTTTCCTTACTGTGATGTTCCCTGCAGCACATTATAACCCTGACACTTGATATGGTGATTCATTCGGGTATCCCTTTAATCTATGGATTATATTACCTGGATAGCAGTCCAATGGGTCATAAATCTTTGAACTGGATGTGATCCTGACTTACAAAAGTAAGACATTTCAACAAACATCCCCTCAACCTTTGCATCTTTGACCCAGAGGAATATCAAGTGTGTAGCAGTTGAAAGGACAAAAGACATCTGTTTAACTCATAGATAAAATGGAAAGTTTATTTGAAGTTGACCTTCATTTACCTTGTCATAGTACTATCATAAGGTATGTACAGGTAGTTATAGGTCCTTAATAAATGCTGCTGTTGTTAATCCATGACGTCTTATTGGCCATCAAACTGGGTTACTTGCAACTTACCGTTATATCTATCTAAAAGCCATTCTACTATTCACCATTTGTGAATGCACCCTATGGCAGTACAGCTCTACAAAAGCTGGGTTAGTTGTACATCTGTAATAAACCAATGGCCAGAAAGTGCATTCAAAAGTAACAATATTTATGTTTTCTTGATTAGTATTCAAATAGTTCAAAATGTATAGCTAGCAAATACATAAAGTAGATTGTCTCTGAATATTTTTGATATCATCTCAATCTATAGTAAAGCTGATTTAAAAAAGGTTCTATGATGTATGAGTAGTAAGCTTTCAATGTATAGAGAATCAGTAGAAATTTCCATTTGAAAAATACTATGTAGCTTAAGAATTATTTATTTGGTATATGTATTTTACAATATATTACAATATTTTTAATAGTGACAAAGATACACTAGTTAATAGGTCATTTGCCAGTTAGTCTTCATTTTCATGGTCATTTCCAGACAACTAATAACAAGTAACCTCCATGACCTAGAAAATATTCTAAAGAAACCAAGTTGTTGATGCTGACAGAGGTGTCAGCTTGGCACAGAATAAAATCAATATCTTGAAAGAGAAGAAGTAATATGATGGAATATATATCAGGATTTAACGTAGCATACCTTCCAGAGATGTAATTTATAACTGTGCAACATTGTAATGTCAGTATACGCACACTTATAAAACTGGGAACTCATTTGGGTAAATTCAATAAAACAGAAAGAGTTTCCCCAAAAGTTAAGTAGGAAAGATGGAGACGGCAATGTATTTGAACAAAGACCTTTTGGTCAAAAGTTATTTGTAAGATAGAAATAGATTGTTTGCAATGAAAGAAAGCAAATATAGCATTTGAATCTGATCACATCTTCAAACTTATTTGCTTTAATTTTTGCTGCAAAAGTTACAGTTGGCCTCCTCTTCTTTATCATCATGACCATCATCCCCATTGTCATCATCATCATCATCATCATCATTATTTTCTACATCATTACTTTCATCTTTATTTCTGGTAATGTAATGATGGTATGCATGATATTTTATAAATATATGTTTCCATATACAGTTATATATACAATGAAATGCAAGTGAAAGCAATTTTGTAATTAAGTGTGGTGATCTGGGCCATGTATAAAAATGTTCCTCCTTATGTAATATAATATTTGGATAACAGACAAGATAACTTGTTTTATTGACAGATTGTATAAACCATTCCAAACTTCAGCCCTTGAGATTCACCTGCTACTGATAATCAATAGCATATTCTGTTTATAAATAAAACAAAATCTTATCACATACATCTCCACAGAAGACCAATGTATAAATCATGGAAGGCACTTTATGCTGTATGAATTAATGAATAATTATGGAAAATGACAAAGGCTGTATGAATTAATAAACTCTACATTTGAATAAATTTATTTAGTGTAGAAGAAACCTGTGGCTTCAATATATTCAATCTCGCCATAAACGAATTTTCATGTTAAAAGTCATGTTTAAAGATAGCAAATACATTCAACAACTGCAAAATCCTAATTTCAAATCTTGCTGTAATCTTAATCAGTTCTTTTACAACTGAAGGTATTTAATTTGCTTTTTTTTTTTGCTTTTTTTTTTACACCTTTACATTTGTTATCCATCCTTCATCCATTATTAACACTTTTCTTTCCACCCACACTTTTACTGATCACGCCCCACCAATGAACCACCAAATTATCTCACTTCCCTTACAACCATACATCTTTCACCCTTCCTCATGCACTATAACAGCCTTTCTCTTCCCTCACTCACTTCTGTAACCCACTCAAAACTTACTCACCGTCATATTATATTTCTCATCCTTCTCCTGTCTACTGTATCATCATTACTATTCTCCTGCTCCCATACTGTCAGTCACCTTCTCCCCCACTTCTCTGCTAACGCTTGCATCATTGGTGGTTACCTACTTCCCATCCCATCATCCATTCTACCTCTCACCTTCCAGTACACTTTTACAACCTCCACTCACACTTCTGGTTCCTCTGCCCTACTCATTTCTACCCACCTAAAACCTTGAACCACTCTTTTTGTTGCTTTCCAACTCCACTTGGTCATTCCCATCTTCTCTTCTAAAATGAAAGTAGTCATGTAGCTCCTTCACAGCAAGAAACCTGTTCTGTTCTAGCATCTTCTCTCATAATTTTACCCCTTGTCTCCAAGTGTAAAGCTGCTCTTCAGGATTCTCAGTCTGACAAGCTACATGGTAACCTCATTAGTGCTAGTGCCATAAAAAGAGCATCTTATACATTGTTAAGTAGATGACATTGAGAAGGGCATACAGAAACAATATCAAAGCAGACAATGGAGGATGATGCAGGCCTCGAGCCCGTTGGATCTGGTCAAACCATCCAACCTGTGATGATGATGATGATCATCATCATCACCATCAGCAGCAGCAGCAGCATTTAGAATTGTCAATAAACAAATGACCAAAATCTTAGAATGTGCAATACAACATATTCGTTAATAAATTTTGAATCTGTTAAAAAACACATTCAGTCACCCAACTTCAGATTTTAAGCCAAACCCATAAATTTATTTAGATTTAGACTACACGTGTGTTTCATCACCCTCACTCAGTGGTTTGGCAAAAGAGACCAGTAGAACAAGTACCAGACTTTAAAATAAAATAAGTACCAGGGGTCAGTTAATTCAGCTAAAATTCCTCAAGATGATGCCCCAGCATGGCTGCAATCTAATGACTGAAACAAGTAAAAGATATGATCTTCACACTGGACATGAACTTGTACAAAAGTCATACCACAGTCAATACTTTTAATCTTTTACTGGTTTCATTCATTAGACTGCAACCATGCTGAAGCACTACTTTCAGTGGCTTAGTTGATCATATCAGTTCCAGTACTTAACACAGTCTGTTCCTTATTTTATCAATATCCATTCGCCAAATCACTAAGTTAAAATTTTTGGCACAACACAACTGACAATGGAGCTGTACGTGAACCATTTGCCTTGTGAGTTGTTAGCTTTGGCTGTGCACAAGTTATTACCAAGGATGTTGATATTAATCACCCTTTTGTCTGTTCCAGATGTATTAGAGGTGAAACATATTTGCTGCCAAGATTCTGTGTTCCAGCTAATACAACATCTGTTTGTCCAGCTGATAATAAATGTTTGAACTTATAACTAATAATTCATGGTTGGATCAATGTTACATTTGATAATGCACAATATTATTTCTGATTATGCACTGGTGAATTTTATAAATCATCAGTAATTATAATTGCTACTACAGATTTTAGATTCTCTAAAAAGTGACATATGTTGATTGTTATACTTTTCTATTATACCTTATTTGACGATATGAAAAAATGCACAGGCATATTACATGCACCACAGTTTCAACAGCACATATTCAGGACAAAAAGTTTTTTAATGCATTAAAGCATGTAATATTTAAATCAAGCTAGCAGTACATTGCAAAACATTACAGAAGCACCTTCATGTCAATGCTTCCTAGGTTAGTGTTTACTATTACTGGTATTTGCTTTCACTTTCACTGCTTTGTTTATAGTTTCCAATTCATTATTGGTAGAATTATCATCATCACCATCATTTGTTTTCCGTTTTCCATGCTGGCATGGGTTGGACGGTTTGACAGGAACTGGCCAGGCAGGAACCTGCACCAGATTTCTGTGTCTATTTTGGCAGGGTTTTTACAGCTGGATTTCACCCAGCAGAGTGGATTATGTTTAAGCATGTCTGGTCATAATGGATCAGCTGGTATTCTATGAGCATTTTGCAGTACACCCCTTTCTCTATGATTTCCAATTGATTACACTGCGTAAGAGAATTTTTATTTTTTTGTTTTTTGTTTTTGATCAGTGTTATTCCTTTTTGCTTCTATCTAGAAATCAATGGAAATCACTACTACTCCCTTCAGACTTTGCTTTTGTAACCTGGACATCAATGTTTTGAAACTGACCTATTTTCCATTATATTCCAGACAGATCCAACACTGAGCTTTTGAAGCAGAATTTACCAGAACTTTCTAGAAGTTTCAAGAATTCATAGAACTTTCAGGTCACATAGATTGCAGTCTAAATACTAGGATTGTAAGCTCAACAATTCAGTGGGGACAAGTTTGAGGAATGCAAAGTTTAAAAGAAATATTTGCCATTTTTCATACTTTCTAGGGGTAATCAAATAAGAAATAACATTTGCTAAGGACAAAAATCATGTTACACAGTGTCATTGGTAGGAGTGTTTTTAAGCATATTTAATCATAATGGATCAGCTGGTACATGGTGAACATCAACAATTCTTTTACAGTACAAGTAATAATAATGTTTAAGTATTATTATTATGGAGTCAGCCAAGGCAGTGAGCTTACAGAATCAACAGCATGCCAGACAAAATGCTTAGCGATGTTTGTCTGTCTTACATTCTGAATTCAAATTCTGCTGAGGTCAACTCTGTCATTCATCCTTAAAATAAGTACCAATTGCACCCTGAAGTCATTGTAATCAACTAGCCCTTCCTCAAAAGTTTCGGGCCTTGGGCCTATAGTAGAAAAGATTATAATGGAGTCAGGTGAGTAAGAAAAGACTACCTGAATAAAAATTAGCATATGATAGTGAGTGTCAGGGACAAAATTAGCTTATGGGGGCCCAATTTCACATGTAAGACCCAGAGTGGTTTTTTGAAACTTTTTTGCAGTGGGAAAAGTGTATCTTATATGCCATCAACTACAGTAATTCAACTCAGTCATGGATGCATTATAGGGATATAAATTAATTGCAGTACTTAATTGCTACTTTATTTAATCAACTTCAAGAAAAATTAAAGATAAAGTTGCCTTGTCAAAATATGGTCTCAGATCAAAACAGGCCATTAAAAAACACCACAAAGTATTTTGTCCAATGCTGTAGCAATTCTGTCAATCTAACCATCTGCCAATCTAACCATCTGCCAATCTAACCATCTGCCAATCTAACCATCTACCATTTAGAGCCTTTCATAATAACCAACATTTTCATTTTCAATATGAACAGTTTCCTGTGTTCCAGTTTCAGAGCATCTTAAGCTTTTACACTCTCCAAATCAAGTACATTGAGAACTATCATATATTTGACTCTTAGTTCTTTTAGAGTTCAAACAAGATCATAAGTTTTGTAGCACTGACATATTAGAGATTAATTAGGTTTACAGAAACCCACCAAGTAGAAATCAATAAGAAGGAGAGGAAAGCTTTCAGCTTTTATGCAATAATAAAAACAAAAAAATCTATATGCTCAAAAGTAAGTACCTTTTCAGAAAAAGAAAAAAACAAGTAATGATATCTAAGTCCTTACAAAGTCTTTTGTGTTTTGAAAAGATTTCAGAAAACTTTGCAAAGGCTCAAACATAAGCCATCTTTCTTTCATGAATTTTTTTTTTTTAATTTAAAACATCTTATGTTCAAGCTGATTATATGTATAGCAGGAAATCTTGCTATATGGTATTCAGGCATGATAAATGAATGCAAATATCCCCAGAAAACTCCAAGTATTCACAAACAGGTGCCTAAAAAACATCCTAAACATTGGATACTTAGAAATTGTAAACAACAATGATTTTGGCTTAAATAGGAAACCAGCAAACTAAAAATATGGGTAGGAACATTTGTTGTTGTTGGCACTCAGTCGCTTATGACGTCAAGGGTTCCAGTTGATCCGATCAATGGAACAGCCTGCTCATGAAATTAACGTGCAAGTGGCTGAGCACTCCACAGACACGTGTACCCTTAACATAGTTCTCGGGGATATTCAGCGTGACACAGTGTGACAAGGCTGACCCTTTGAATTACAGAAACAGGAAGTAAGAGTGAGAGAAAGTTGTGGTGAAAGAGTACAGCAGGGTTCGCCACCATACCCTGCCGGAGCCTTGTGGAGCTTTAGGTGTTTTCGCTCAATAAACACTCACAACACCCGGTCTGGGAATCGAAACCGCGATCCTATGACCGCGAGTCCGCTGCCCTAACCACTGGGCAGACGACAGGACAAATTGATAGACTGATGTCGAAAGCCTGTGTTCTGCTAGGAATCCAAACAAACCATTAGGATGGTGATGGCACATTGGGCAAGCGTCTTCTACTGTAGCCTTAGGCCAACCAAAGCCTTGTGAGTGGATTTTGTAGACGGAGACTGAAAGAAGCCTGCCATGTGTGTGTGTGTGTGCACATGCATGTTTTTGTATTTGTGTTTGTCCCCCACACTTAACAACTGGTGTTGGTGTGTTTACATTCCCATATCTTAGCAGTTCAGCAAAAAAGACTGCTAAATAGGTACTGGTCTTTAAAAAATGCACACTGAGCCAAATATAATTAAGATAAAACCAGATAAGAATTCTATAAAATATACAGAACAGAGCAAAAATAAAGTCTTTGCCTGTTTTCAACCCTTAGCCTTTTCTTTGGTTTCTTTAACTTGTTTCAGTCATTAGATTGTGGCCCTACTGGAGCACCACCTTGAAGAACTTTTAGTCAGATGTATTGACCAGAGTACTTATATTTTTAAAGCCTGGTACTTATTCTATTGGTTTCTTTTGCTGAACTGCTAAGTTACGGGTCTGTAAACACACCAACAGCAGTTGTCAAGCAGTATGGAAGGACAAACACACACACACACA
>NC_068983.1:106475004-106478881 GCF_001194135.2 Octopus bimaculoides | reverse complement strand
TCTGTAAACACACCAACAGCAGTTGTCAAGCAGTATGGAAGGACAAACACACACACACACACACACACACACACACACACACACTCACACACACACACGCACGCACGCACACACACACACACGCACCCATGCATGCACACACACACACACACACACACATACGACAAGCTTCTTTCAGTTTGTATCTGCCAGACCCACTCACAAGGCTTTGGACAGCTCAAGGCTATAGTAGAAGACACTTGCACAAGGTGCTACGCAGTGGAACTGAACCCAGAATCATTTTAGTGGGAAAGCAAGCCTCTGATCACACAGCCACACCTGCACCTAGCTTGTCATGAAAATATGTTGAGTGTGCCACATGTGATACACAGGACAGGCAAAGCAATAAGGACAAAGCAAGACCAGACGTAAGAAGAGAGTAGAATGTTTTACAACCAGAGTTTACTCAGAAAGAAGGGAAAGAAAAGTAAATGAGTATAAACAAGCAGAAATTATGAACCGGACAGCAATATAAGATATAAACAAAGTCTTTGTTGGTTATCAACTAAACAAGCATTCTATGACCTGCTTCAAATTTTTTAATGATTATACAGCTCAAGTTGATATGAACATTCAGCCATTTGGATGAATTATTTATTATATTCTTATGAATTGTTTGATCAAATTTTTGGTAACTTCATATTCTTCTTAACATCAAACACTTGATCATGAAAAGACTTTTTTTTAAACTATTTTGTATCATAATCAACTAAAGCAGATAGATTACTTTACCTAAATTTAGAATACACAGCATACATTATTGTAAATGTTAATTGTTGTTATTGTTACTATTTCTGAGGAAGTGTAGATTCAGTCAGATAACCCTAAGCTGACCTACAGAGCAGAGGTGAGCAATCGAACATTTGGAAGTGACTTGGAGATCAATCATAGAAAAAGTGCAAAACATTTGTCTGGTTGTATGTACATTTGTTATATTATATTTGGCTGTTGTTGTCATTGTTGTTATTGCTGCTATTGTTTTAGTTGTTGATGTTGTTATCATAATAACTGTTGTTGTAACTGTTGTTTAGCCCTTGGTCAGCCCTGTAAGGGTCAAGCTTGACCCTGCCTGAGATTTGAAACTAAATCCACCAGCTTGTTGCTTGTCAAAACGAGTAGGAAATCCTCCACACTAGTTGATTGATGGGGAAACACTCCACCACTAAGACCTGTATTGGTCAAGGAAAGGTCAGTCCCTTTGTTTAAAGTTTGACCTACATTACTGACCATAGCTTATATAACCAAGAGAATTTTCTATCTCTAGCTCTAATGTGTCAGCTATGACCAACGAGCAACACCAGCAACACTGGCTTTTGCATCAGCCTTAACCAAGAGCAGCACCTCATTTCGACCTTCGCTTGACATGCAAAGAGAGGCTTTCGGCCACAAGAAAGACTCTGGACGGAGAAAGGCTCAGGACAAAGAGACAACTCATGAGATCGCCGACTACTTTCTCAGATGAACGACGCACACACACACACACACACACACACACACACACACACACACACACACACAAAACATATTCAGTTCTACGACATCACAACACAGATGTACCCTGTTTTTATTCCTCTCAATTCGTAGCAGTTGACGACAAATACATGTAGTGAAGAATCGTGTATACCAACAGCAAATGCAAGTCCAGTAAATAAATTATTTAAACTATAAATCGATGTCATTCATTTGTTTACTTCGAAGGCATCCACATGCCTATTGCATTTGTTTACCTCAACACATTCTGATGCACCCTCAACCAATACTGCCCTAATCAAGAAGACCTATAATCTAAGGTATTTTGCTTATGAGAAATCCATCCTCTTTCTATATGGAGGATAAGTTGAACAACATGTACCTTTTACATGGCAGTGAAATATGATTTGAGGAATATTTGATTGCTATTGTTCACACATTGAGTGACCATGTTAAAAAAGACCCAACATTGACTCATTAAGCTGCTGCTGCTGCTGTTGTTGTTGTTGTTGGTGGTGGTGGTGGTGGTAGTGGTGGTAGTGGTGGTGGTGGTGGTGGTGGTTTTGGATGTCAGCATAGCTGCACAGTTATGAAGTTCATTAGTTCATTTCACAACCACATGGTTGCATGTTCTCACCCACAATACTGCTCTCCAAAATAAGTGTCTTGAACCAAGAGTATATTTAGCAAAAGAAAAAGAGAGAGAGAGAGAATTTCAAATAGCTTCCATTGTAAATAGGAATAGAATATATGTATTTCAATAATACTATACTTCTTCTGTAGATTCTCCTGAGACAAAACATGGTTACAGTTCACAAACAGCAACATTAGCATATAATGGAAATGGTAATTTGAATAACAGACATTAGTAGATCATTCTCTATTATATGACACTTTACTCTCCTGACTAAATGCAGTAAAAGTAACTTTAAAATAGATATGACAACAAAAGCAGAATAACTGTCTGAAGCCAATGATGTTTATGGCTTCATTTTATGAATGATTGCAGAGAACTACTGACAATGTGTTTAGTTGACTCTTCCCTGAGTACAAGAGTACATAATAGAAAGCATTAGTTTAATAGAATTGATACTTTCTCTCACCTCAGTAAGTTTTGATTTACATATCATTTCAAAGTTATAAAAAATACTACTTAGCATAAAGTTTGTAGGTTTTTGAAAAAGAATTAGATTTCACTTATTGTTCAGTCCTACTGCATGGCATATTGGGCAAGTGTCTTTTACTACAGCTCCAAGCCAACCAAAGTCTGGAGAGTGGATTTGGCAAACAGAAATTGAAAGAATCCAGTTATCCAATTATATTTATACACACACACACACACACATATACGTATATGTGTGTTTGTGTGGGTGTGTGTGTGTGTGTGTGTGTGTGTGTGTGTATCAATTTAATACATAATCAAAAAAAGCTACTAACAATTTCATGCTTTTATGATACATTAACTAGGCATATTTATAAAATACATGTTATATCTCCAAGCAATCTTTCAGGCTCTGTTCATGCGTTATATATATTTTAAAGACAAGGAAATGGACAGTGAGAAAATAAGAAAAAAATGTGAAAAAAATGTGAAGAAGGCTAATGCAAAAAATGAAACGAGAAGATAAGAACAAAAGCAAGAAAACTAAGGTCCTTATCCTCCTTGATTGCAGAAACCTTAATTAATACAACTGGTATAGAACAAAATAATAGAAAATATGTCAAAGTCTGCAGCAACTGAGTCTACAATTTGACAAAATAAACTTGTTCATATGTTTACACCTGCTAAAAATTTCAGATCTGGAATGAAGCAGCATGTTGAAATACTTGGATCTAAGAATAATATGAGAGGGAGGGAGGGGGGAGAAGAAGGGAGAGCAGAAAGGAGGAAGAGAGAGAGAGAGAGAGAGATGATGATTTGGAGTACTTATTTGTGGATCACCTTTACACTTGGATTACATTACACCTTTAAAATCCATCAGAGTACACTGGTTCCATACTATTGAGTATACACACACACACACACACACACACACACATGTATATATATGTGAATTCTGTGTGTGTGTGTGTGTGTGTGTGTGTGTGTGTGTGTGTGTGTGTGTGTGTATGCGTGTGTGTGTGCACGCATTTGTTTCCTTGTCTTGACACTGCATATTAGCTGAAAGCAAACATCATCATTTTACAAGTGGTGTCGATCATTTGCAGTCTTCCATAAATAACACTTTACTTGGAAAAAGATGAAGGCAGGCAACACAAAGAGCATTTAACTATAGAATAACCACCTCAACAAATTCCTTCTGACCATGCAAGCATCATCATCATCATCATCACTGTAGTAGAGGGGAGGGGAGGGGAGGAAGAGAGG
>NC_068983.1:106466578-106474506 GCF_001194135.2 Octopus bimaculoides | reverse complement strand
GTGATGAGGAGGAGGAGGTGAGGTGATGAGGAGGAGGAGGTGAGGTGATGATGAGGAGGAGGTGAGGTGAGGTGAGGTGAGGAGGAGGAGGAGGAGGAGGAGATCATGGGCTAATAGCAACTGTCCTTTACTTTACTTAAAAGTTATATAACCTCTGATAGAGTGTCCTTGGATTTCATATTTCAAGGAAATGTTGGCCTGAAGTTGTAGCTGAAATCAGTTTAGTGGTAAAGCATAAGCCTTCACTTGGTTTTAGAATCACCATCTGGCCTCAGGTACCTTCATAAGATACCTCCAGTTTCTCCTTCTTCTTCTTTCTGCTACAAGTTTCAGAGGAACTGCAACAAAATCATGGCATTGCCTTTTCTCTTCTGAATAAGCTATAACAAAATAATAATACAATAAGGTTTTTTTAAATAACAAAAAAAGAAGAAAGGTAAACGTATGGTTTTTAATCTTTTATCTTTTACTTGATTCAGTCATTAGAGTGTGGCCATGATGGGGCATTACCTTGAAGTATTTTAGTCAAACAAACCAATGTCAGTACTTTTTTTTTTTAAGCCTGGCACTTATTTTATCTGCCTCTTTTGCTGAACTACTAAGTTACAGGGGCATAAACACACCAACTCTGGTTGTCAAAGAGTAGTGAGGCCCAAATACAGACACAAACACACACACACACAATTATATATAGTAGTTCATATATCCGAAAAAGAAGCACACTCTAAAACATTAGAGCAGTACTATATTTAGAAGGTTGTTAAGGCCAGTCAGAGTGACCATTGGTTTCACACCTATAAAGCCCTTAGTTGTATAGGCAATTTGTCAGACTCAAATTGCTGGAGGTACATAACCTCTCTATATCTGGACGAATGAAAACATCATGGTCAGTTAGTTTTGTAAACCAAAAATATACATCTGGAATGACTCTGCTGGCAGTATTTCAGGTGGGACAGGGTTCACGACTGGAACCGATGTAAGGGGGATAACTCCATTCCACCTGAAACACCACCTGCAGCCATTGTTGATTCCTTTTCGCTGTGTGGTATGGAGCCCCATCTTCCATGAATAAAAACTCATTTTTCATTATGTTATCATATGAATACATTGGTAGTCCTTGCTTAAGTATTTCAATGTATTTTTCAGAGTTTATGGTTCCAACACATTCGATCAGCTCAGAACGACCATTGCTGGTGACAGCTCCCCATACCAATACAATTAGTTGGAGTCATTTGAAATCAAATTCTTGATTGGGAAGCCTCCAGACCCAAACACGTCCACTGTCTGAAAATAATGCAAATCTGGACTCATCTGAGAAAATCACTCTATCCCAAAATGAACTGGATTTTTCTGACATCTCCTTAGCCCATTTCTTTCTTTTCATGATATTAATTGGTAGAAGGAAGCCTTTGAACGGGCTTCGTTTTCCACAATTCTCTTCAAACAGTGAAGCTTCCTTTCTGAGGGCCCAGGTTGGCTGGGACGAGAATCTGTTGATTCTTTTCCTTGGCTTTTGAATTGCACTATAATTCTATTAACAGTAGCAAGAGGAATTTGAAGATTTTTGGCAATTTTTCGCTGGCTAAGACCAGCCTCAGATTGCCCAACAATATGACCTCTTTGAAAATCTGACAGTTCTGCTGAATTTTTTGTGCATGGCATGGTTACTCTTTGCAAATGTTTAATATAATGGCACCTGGAATGAAAAAGAATAATTACATTGTAAATTCTACACCGCTGAAAACATATTAAGATCCTTAGATCAGAAATTTTAAAAATTAAAGGTATCTATTTACTTCCTGCATGTTTGTGTATATATACACACACTCATATACAACAGACTTCTTTCAGTTTCTACCTCCCACATCCACTCACAATGCTTTGGTCAGCCTGAGGCAATAGTGGAAGACATTTGCCCAAGGTGCCATGCAGTGGGATTGAACCTGGAACCATGTGGTTTGGAAGTAAACTTCTTACCACACAGCCATGCCTGTACCTACATAACCAAATTTTACTAATGCTCATTGTTTAAAAAAATACGTTATATCCCCAGAAACTTGATTTTTCAACATTCCAGTTTTGCTTCTTCCTTTGTCTTATAGATTCTGTCAGACAAGAAAATTAATTTCAGCTCTGAAATGAGTTTCTCTTGCACTTGTTTTGCTGTTGTGATTGTTGTTGCTGTCGTTGTTTCTCATCAATTTCACACACATTTTTTTCTTTCTTTTAAACCTTATGAGTATATATTGTTACAGTTGATTATGCTTGTTTTTAAATACAGCATTTTACAGTTTTCTTTTTCAATTCAACATTGCTTTTCAAGATTACATTTTTAACAAACAGAAATCAAGATCCACTAATCTCAGCTGCTGGCAAACAAAAATGGCTTCAACAGTGATTGCTTCTGCTGTGTTCTTTTACTGGTTTCATTCATTAAACTACTACATTCACCCTGGGACACCACTTTCAAGGATTTCGGTTTTTTCCCCTCTTTGTAGTGAACCATATTGATCCTAATTCATATTTTCAGTCCAGTATTTTATTAATATCTATCAACCAGTTAAGTTACCACTTGGCACACAACAATGTAACTCAACACACCAGTTTTCACTGGTATACACAAATACACATACATACAATTCATATATATGCGTGTAACTCTGAATCACAACAGATGATTCACTGATTGTATTCCAATAAATAAGTCTGTGTGTGCATGTATGTGTGTGTGTATTTTATATGCATATATATATATATATATATAATATATCTGTGATGGTCATTTAGTGATTACCTCCCCTGTCAGAACATGTATATATTTGCCCTCTTCTTACAGCATTAAGTGCATTTTGACTCTTATTTCCAGCTTATTTCCTTTAGTCACACTTGGTGATGACTGAATTTTTCTTTTATGGTATCACATTGCACCTGACTGTTCATATTAATTGTTAGTACATACACACACACACCTATATATGTGTGTGTGTGTATACATATATATATATATATATATATATATTCTTATTACTCTCTTGTATGGCTCAGAATCAGCGATACCCTATAGACGACACATTAACCAACTAGATATCTTCCAGAAAGGCTATCTGCAGTTATTCACCAAAAGACAGAGTTTCTAATGCGAACTTATTTAGTGTAAATGTAAGATTAGTGGAATCAAGAGCTTCCTCATGCAATCCCAATTGTGCTGGGCTGGCTATGTCATCAGAATAAGTTACAAAAGAACACCCAATGTCCTCATGTGCAGCCAGCTTGATAGTGGGCACAGAAATGTTGGTCGACCATGGCTCAGATATAAGGACAAGCTGAAGAGTAACCTCTCAGCTGAAGATAGCTTACAACACCTTTGAATGAACAGCTTTGGTGCAAACAAAATGGAGATCATTGTGTCAAAATGATATAAGAAACTTTGTTGCAACCAGCATTAACAGGCATCAGAGTGTAAGGCAAAAGATAAAAGTGGCTGCAAATATACCACCTGCACTGACCTGGAATCCTCATACTTGTAGGATCTGTGGGCTTCTTTGAAAATCGTTGGCGGGACTTAAATGTCACATTTGACATAAGCATTGTGACTGACAAAGAAAAGTAGGTTGTCAGATCCTCATATGTCAAAACCGACGGGAGAGTCCATCATAAATATATATATATGCACACATGCATATATACATATATATATATATATATATATATATATATATATATATATATGTGTGTGTGTGTATATGTATATGTATATGCATATATACATATATACATACATAAATATATACGTTTACATACATATGTATGTATATATATACATTTATATATATATATACACATATATGCTGTCTGATCAATAAGTATCCGGACTGTTGCCATAGTAATGAAGCTAAATCATGCAGAGTGAAGCTGCTTGGCACAGATTAACCTAGAACTCTGTTGTACGTGCACACTAAGTTTCAACACTCTAGCTCACTGCCGCTGTTTACAGTAGTACTTGAGGGGAAGGTGTGTAGCATGTGATCACCACATTAACCATAACAGAGAAAGTTGAGCAGAGAATCTGCATCAAATTTTGCCAAAAGCTTGGCAATACCTGCTCAGAGGCCTATGCAAAGTTTTCAAAAAGCTTTCATCATTCTCGACACAATCAAGGAGATCTTGTGCAACTGAAACTGGAGTATCTTTTTGATCAGCTGAAAGTGGTTTCGGCACAAACTCGGCTGACAAGCATTTCGTACGCAAATCTTCACGGATAATGGACTGAACTGAATCGTGACTAATCTGCACATCCTCTGATAACTCACAGATGGTGATTCAATGATTTCCCCTCACAGATGCACACACATCTGCAATATTTTTTCAGTTCTGCTGGTGGTTGTGGGTCTCCCAGAACGTTCATCAATATCACCATTTTCTCAGTCATCTTGGAAACCTGAACCCCTCATACACTTTGGTGCAGCTCATACACTCCTCTCCATACACTTTCTGCCATTTTGCATAGGCCTCTCCATACATTTTCTCTGTCATGGTCAACATGATGATCATGTTACACACCTTCCTTCCAAGTACTGCTGTAAACAGTGAAAGTGAGCTAAAATGTTAAAATTTAGTGCACATGCACAGCAGAGTTCAAGGTCAATCTTTGCCAAGCGGCTTCACTTTGCATGCTTTAGCTTCATTACTATGGCAACAGTCTGGATACTTATTGATTAGACCTCATATACATCTATGTATATACATACCTAATTCAAAACCACAAAGCCTACAGGAAACCACATATGGGCAAGCAACAACATGCTGCATAATCAAACCAAGCAAAACTGAGTTTGTTGAGCAAGGTACCTTTTGAAAAGTCACCTGATAAGACACATCAACACTGAAGAATGCACCATAAGCATTTGCACAGTATCTCCCCCATGTGGGATCAGTGTAAGTTTGGTCAAAACAAGTGTTGTGATTAATAAAGAATCTTGTGAATTCCCTTTTCTGTTTCTCCCATTTGTTATATACATATATATAACAAATCTCGTTGTGAGATTTAACAATAGTAATTCTCTAATTTATAGATCAGTGATTAGTTGTCACTTTGAAAACTATATATTTTGAATGGGAATTTGGCAGCGCCACCTCTAGCCAAACAATTATTCTGTGCAGATCCAGTTGAAATATACCCCAACCGTGGATGACACCAGGTAGCTCAACCTGTGAATATGTTACTCAACACACTAATTGACATACAGTAATCCCTCACCATATTGCGATTCACCTATCACAGTTTATTATTTAAGCTTACGTCAATTCCTCCGTGGTATTGTTTTGCATTTATGATAAAATAAATATATACAAATTATAAAAATAATTTTAGAAAAGTATACAGTACAGTACTGTTTCTACTTTGCAGATTTTCACCTATCACGGGGGGTTTGGAATGTAACACCCACAATAGTCGAGGGATTACTGTATACCCATTAGTCCAAAAATACATACATATATATATTTTCCTGGTGAAGGCCAGTTTTGGGGGTTACCCTGGGTTTCCTATCCATAAAAGGTTTAACTTTATGGCATATCAGCAGGCTCCAAGAGCTGTTGGCTGGTCATAGGCCAACAGGTTTTGGGGTCAGATGATACACCATAAAGTTAAACCCTTTATGGACAGGAACCACAAGGTAACCCCATAAACTGGCCTTCAACAGGAAAAAATATAGACTGCTCTACTTCTTAGAGTGTACTTCTTCTCCAGATTTATGTTTTTCTAAAAACAGTATATATATCCTCTCTAGAAATACAAAGAAAGCATAGAGTAGGTTTTAGCTAAATTTGATAGTCCAAAACTTAAAATCATTCAGTAATTCTACTCAATTTTTAACCCCTGTGAATCTTACTGATCCAGCTTATTAGAAGAGTTTACACTGATATCTATAGACCAGCACCCTTCATTTACAATGGAATATCAAATCAAAAACTGATACCATATTGTTAGACAATAGGGGTGGTTTTGTAGTTACTCAGCCTGCAAGAAATAACAGTCATATCTCTTTCAACTATCTCTAAAAAGAAATAGCATTTTAATCTCTTTCAAACTATGTGTACCAGTTCAAAAAGAAAATAAAAATTAACAGCCAAATCTCTTGTAAGTTACATCATATCAACTTTTTTAAAAAAAGCACACATAAGGTATGAGGTGGCATCAAAAAGTTCCTGGACTAGTTCTGTAGCCCACCAACAGATGGCAGCACATGGTTGCATGTGCAGTGAGAGCTAGCAGTGAACTTCATGAGGCAGAGTGCTGAGTGACATCACTGTGTTTACTTTGCAAGTTGTAAAATTTGTGTTTTTGTGATCATATATATGCTGTAGTCTGCAATTTTGTCATGGACAGAAACAAAGATCCAATGTGAAATTTTGTGTTAAACTCGACAGGTCTGCTACAGAGCTTTTGGTGACAAAGGTAATGGGTAATATGCAATTTTTTGAGTGGTACAGGTGCTTCAAAAGTTGAAGAACATCCCAGGAAGACAATGAGTGATCTGGAAAACTTGCCATGTGATATTGTGCATTGAGAATTCAACCCCCAGGACCACACCATCAATCAAGACGTTTTGAAGTGTTTGAGGGAGAACATTCAGCAAAAGTGACCATGTGGAGCACAAAGAACAGGATTCTTCATGACAACAATGCACACTGTCACCAAGCTCTCCTAACTTGTGAGTTTCTCACCAAAGAAAATATGGTATCACTTCCAAATCTACCCTATTTGCCAGATTTAGCACCTGCAGATTTCCATCTCTTCCTCTAGAGGAGAATGCAGCTCAAAGGTCACCATTTTAATACTGTTGTTGAGATCCAGAGTAAATTGCAGAAGGTCCTTGATTTGATTATGGAAAACAACTTTCAGATTGGATTCCAAAAGTGGCAGAAACACTGCTATGGGTTTCATGTTTATAAAGCACTTAGCTTTATAGCATTTCTTCAGACTGTGAAAACCTGTAAATGACCGTGCGAAGTGAGGTGATGAGAATGGCTCCTTTGTACATCACACGGTCAATACACTAAATATGAAGAGAATAAATGCGTATAAGTGTCAGAAGGAAAAGAGAGACACAACCGGGTAGAATGTTTAAGAGAAGATTTTATTGATAGGTTAACATGTGTGTCTGTGGTGCATCATGTATACATAATAATAGACAGGTCATCATGAGAACAGTGTGTGTGTGCATAGGTATGGATGTATGCGTGTGCGTTAAGTACAGAGCATTGAAAGAGTCTATAATGTGAAGTTAGAAGAATGTTCAGACACAAGGATGATAAATACCAGTTCGTAGTCAATGTACACAATAGTTGAAATGCTGTATCAAGTTGTGGCTGTAATGCAGAGCCAGTTGAGGTACATGTCATACAAGAAGTTGTGGCTACGATGCTGCTACTGGTCACTTGGTGCAGGAAGTTCTCGCAGGTTGTATTTGCTGTTAACCATGGATGAAGTAATTCATGAACAGTGTTGTGTTGGAACTTGTTATATATATATATATATATATATAACAAAAGTAAGTTTAAAGAAAATCACATCTTTAATTGTAAAATTCACCTTACAAACCTGACAATTGTTTCTGTTGTATTAACAGAAACAATTGTCAGCTTTGTAAGGTGAATTCTGCAATCAAAGATGTGGTTTTCTCTATACATATTTTTGTTGTCTAATACTCTGAATTTCTGGAAACTCTTCTAAATGATATTTGGATCTATTTGTCTTCCATGAGGAATTAAATTGTACGTGTATTCTACTTGCATTTATTGGTGTCCAATTGTTGGATATAGTTAACCACATTAATTTAAAACTGCTTTACTGATATCTGCTTGGATTTTTAAATCCCTCTTTTCTTCTTACATCTATACACACACACATATGTGTATGTATATAT
>NC_068983.1:106466145-106466485 GCF_001194135.2 Octopus bimaculoides | reverse complement strand
AGAAAATGAAAAAAGCAAATTTAAAATATTTTTCTGTTCTATAACACAAAATAGATAGGTATACGAAGTTTGAAAGTCTTTCGGTACCAAAAACACTACGTAAAACATTATGAAAAATGTGGCCCCCGTTTTAAAAAAGATCCGCGGCCTGTTCACTGACAAAATTCTGTGCTGGATCTGAGAAAGTAATAGTTAGTTCATGATATATATGTACATGTGTATGTATGTATGTATGTATGTGCGTGTA
The DNA here is from genome assembly GCF_001194135.2 of Octopus bimaculoides. Classification (NCBI taxonomy): domain Eukaryota; kingdom Metazoa; phylum Mollusca; class Cephalopoda; order Octopoda; family Octopodidae; genus Octopus; species Octopus bimaculoides. Next base: position 106,466,238 of record NC_068983.1, on the reverse strand, counting down.
CATGTGTGCGCGTATGCATCTGTGTACATGCGTATGCATGTGTGCATGCCTATACACATGTATGTATATATGTATGTATGTGAGTATGCACGT
>NC_068983.1:106461221-106462337 GCF_001194135.2 Octopus bimaculoides | reverse complement strand
CAAATATGTTATACTACGATAACATATGTGAATTCGTAAATACCAGTAATGAAGAGACGATAGAAGGCAACCGTATGAAATGAATAACAGAAATATTTATTGTGGCATTAAAGTGTATGTCTGTGTGTGAGTTTGAATGCGACATATAAGAACATAATCAAAGACAGGCCGTCATACAAAGAAAAGTATGTATGTGAGTGATACATGTATGTGTATGTGAGACATTACAGCAGATAGAAAGAGAGTCAATAACACGTGAGCATTTATACCAGTTCTTGAGTACACAATAGGATGAGTCTGTATGTGAAAGTAGTTGAGGCTGTGAGTGTGGCAGTGCTGATCACTAGTTGTGATGTGGTGGTGGCTTCCATGCCGGGCCGTGATACTTGTTATACAGATGTTCGTCGTTCGTCGCTGGCTGAAATCTCTTGTCTGTTTATTTATCGTGGTGAAGCTGAGTCACCTAACAGAATCGAAGAGAGAGATGTGCCGCGGTGGTTTGGGTTGGTGTACATAGAAAGTCGTGTAGACGCTGGTGGAGATTGATGCTGGTAAGTAGTAATCGTAGAATCGTGTTGGTCATGACGATGATGCTGGTTAGTAGTCGTAGACTCGTGTTGCTGAATGTGGCGGCGTCATTGGTGGTCATCGTTGGACGAAGCTGTTGATGTGTTGCTGGCTGCCGCTGCTGCTGCTGTCGTGTGGTACACGGCACAGACTCTATAGAGAAACTGGACCGAGACAAATTTTGTGGGTATGAGTTGGCCTATTTATAGCGAATTATCGGCTCCCGAAGGCTTCAGAAAAATGCACTATCACGTGACCTTATTAAGGGCTGTGATTGGTCAGTTTGCGTTCTGGCGGGAACGGTTCGAAGAAGTTGCCGCTTCGAATATTAATCAGTCACGTGATGACAAGGAGATGGGTTCTCCGCTACGCCCGCGCTTGTTTATATTTAAATGAGAAGATTGTATGTAATGGCGATAGTAGTTTTGTATCTAATGGCGATAGGTAGTTTCACTACAGGGGCATGTACCGTTTTCATCATCTCTTAGGATGCGTTCGAATTTTGTTTTTGCTCCATTGTACACCCTGATTCTATCATGTTGTGTGTAT
>NC_068983.1:106459670-106460870 GCF_001194135.2 Octopus bimaculoides | reverse complement strand
ACCTATTACTGGGGTGTTTTCAGGGGTAGTCTACTGTAACCTTTATACTGCTATGGATAGAGTCAGCTATGTGTTGTATAGCTGTCATTACATGTAGCATGGATGTAGTATCACTGTACCCTTCTATTGATGTGGACTTTGCTATTGACAGATGTGTGGAAATAATTTGTGAGAGTGATATGATGTTTAATAATGTGGATGTGTATGAACTAGGCCTCTTCCTGACCCTGACTTGTACTAATGAATACCTGTCACGGAATAACCTTGAGTATGCTTGTCCCACCCGCAACAAACGAGGTAGACCACCTACCATTACCTCAGCATACAAAAAGACCCGCTGTGAACGCTGGCATGTCTGGACGAAAACAAACCACCCACCTTCAGATGCACACGACATCAGAATTACTGTAGCACACGCTATTGGTGTAAGCCTTAGAACCACACTTAAAAATCATATTTTTAAGTTCAACAACAAACTATATAAACAGGAGAAAGGCGGTGCTATTGGAGTAGGGATCGCCGGTGATGTTGCTAACCTCTTCATGGTATGGTGGGACAGAACATTTAAACAGTGCTTAGCGACCCGTAACATCCACTTAGCTATGTACTGTCGATACGTTGACGACATTAACCTTGTCGTGAAGTGTAAGAATGATACAAATAAACATACAGATAAGAACACTCCACTAAAAGAGGAACATGTAATGACAGCTATACAACACATAGCTAACTCTATCCATAGCAGTATAAAGGTTACAGTAGACTACCCCTCAAAACACCCCAGTAATAGGTTACCCATCCTAGATACTGAGCTATGGATAGAAAATACTATGATGGATGGATATGTTAAACCCTGTCTACTCCACTCACACTACTCTAAACCTATGGCTAATCCACTGGTAACCCGTAGTGACTCTGCTATGTCAAGTACTGCCAAGATCAACATCTTCGTAACAGACTTAGTTAGAGTAATGAGGAATGTATCCCCACTATGCCAACCACAGGAACGACAACAACACATCCAGCACTATATATTCCGAATGCAACGTTCCGGATACACACAACATGATAGAATCAGGGTGTACAATGGAGCAAAAACAAAATTCGAACGCATCCTAAGAGATGATGAAAACGGTACATGCCCCCTATACCGCAACAAATTCTGGAATAGGTTAGAGAGGGACGCCAACAAAAGAAATA
>NC_068983.1:106450558-106458460 GCF_001194135.2 Octopus bimaculoides | reverse complement strand
ACATGTACATACATATGCACACACACACACACACACACACAAACACGTCTACACATTTACCCTATTACTCACGTACATCCATAAGTACATACGTGCATACTCACATACATACATATATACATATATACATACATGTGTATAGGCATGCACACATGCATACGCATGTACACAGATGCATACGCGCACACATGTACACGCACATACATACATACATACATACACATGTACATATATATCATGAACTAACTATTACTTTCTCAGATGCAGCACAGAATTTTGTCAGTGAACAAAATTTTGTCGCGGTCTCAAAGCGACGAAAATATTTTATGCATAGAAAATTTCATTAAAAAATATTCATTTTTCTGAAAGTTATGACCTCCAAAAGTCTGGGGGGTAAAACCCTGTAGTTATGCCTATGGCAATATATATATATATATATAAAATATATAGTTTTAGGGAAAATATATATATATATAATCAGCTTCCACAAAGTTTCTGTCTTCCAAGTCCACTCAAGGCTTTTGTCGACTTGGGGCTATAGTAGAAACATTTGTTCTTGGTGCTATGCAGTGGGACCAAACCTGAAATAAGTAGCATCCTGGGAAATTGTTTTCTTCTATAGCGCTGAGCCAACTAAAGCCTTGTGAGTGGATTTCGTAGACGGAAACTGAAAGAAGCCTGCTGTATGCGTGTGCATGTGGGGGTTGGTTCTGAGTGCGTGCGTACGTACGTGTGTGTGTGTGTGTGTCCACCACTGCTTGACAACTGCTGTTGGTTTGTTTACATCCTCGTAACTGGGCTGTTTGGTAAAAAAAAAAAGAAACATATAGAATAAGTACCAGGTCTTGAAAAAGAAATGAGTACTGGGATCGATTTTTTCGACTAAAACCCTTCAAGACAGTGCTCCAGTATGAGCGCAGTCTAATGACCGAAACGAATAAAAGATTAAAGACAAAAGACAAATATTTACTCCTCAACTTTTCCCTTACTTTAAAATGAACTTCGAAAAAAAAGTAAGGAGTTGTTTCCCTTTGCATTTAGAATGATGTTCTCCTGGGAGGGAACTGAAATGGAATTACCCGAATTCTTTTTCAAAAAACTGATCACTGTTGTGAGTTATAGCTCTTAAGAAATTTTTATCACGCCGTAGAAGTCACACTTAACATAAATTGAACAGCTGAACTAAAATATATTTAGCTTTTGTGTTGAATTAACGATCTTTTAAATAATCATTTCTTGAAATAGATTTGAAAAAAGAAAACGAGCTTTTTTTTCAGCTTTCATGGGGAATACAGAGATCAAACGGTAAATTTTATATGGTGATTTAAGATACGAATTTGAGGTGCCTTTTTCGCTTAGATAAATAAGCGATGATGATGATGATGATATTTCGGAAGATAGAACGTTCACTCGATGGACAGATGCATTCATACATACACGAACACACATATATATACACACATAATACATACTTATATACATACATAAACTCGTACATAAACACATTCATACATAGACACACACACACATGCATATATACATACATACACGCACGCATGCATAGATACACACACATACACTCACACACACACATACATACATACGTACATACATACATACGTACGTACATACACACACATACATACATACATACATACATACATACATACATACATACATACATACATACATATAAGGGTGGGCTGAAAAGTTCATAGGATGACTATGAAGGAGTGATGCCAGAGTTGTGAAGTCTTGCATGCAATAATTTCAAATTTTATCGTTTCTTTCTGGGTAAACTGACATCTCACTGTTTAAAAAAGTTTCAAAAGTAAATAGTAGCGACTTCTCTTGAAATTGAACACAATTTGGCATCATGGTGTTATGAAGTACTTGGAGAAAAATGGACATTGGTGTTGGCATGGTTGCTATGTTAGGGGATGACATTCCAGTTTTATCAACAAGGCAAAGGTGGGCAGCTGAATTTAAGAAGGGAAGGGAGGATCTTGAAGATGATCCAAGGTCTGGACGTCCTGCAATAGCCACCACTGACGAAAACATTGATTGTGTTCATCACACGGTGATGGATGACAGGTGACTGACTACAAATCAAATAGCCTATGCTATTAGCAAATCCTGTGAGTGAGTTGAGAATATTCAGCACAATGAACTTGGCATGATGAAGGTTTATGCTCGGTGGGTGCCAATTCTTTTGATACCTGATCAAAAGTGCACCAGGCTGATCACATCCTGGGAAAGTTAGACATTGTTTGAGGCAGATCCAGCTGGTTTCCTTGAAAGTTTCCTAACCTTGGATGAGAGTTGGCTTCATCACTTTGGACTAGAGACAAAGAGACAATCCATGTAGTGGACACGCCTCCTCACCTACCCCAAAGAAGGCCAAGGTCGTTTGATCTGTAGGGAAGGCGATGGCTTCAGGTTTTTAGAATGCAAAAGGCATTGTGTTTATTGACCCTATTCAAAAGAGCCACACTATTAATGGAGAGTACTACACCAACTTGATAAGGCAGCTATGAAAGTTTATTAAGAGCAAATGCCCAGGAAAACTGATGAAAGGGATCTTGTTACATCAGGACAGAGCTCCAGCACACAAGTCCTTAGTTTCAATGGCTGCTGTACATGACTGTGAATTTGAACTGGTTGATCAGCATCTCTATCACCTGTTCCCCAACAAAACTTTTGGCTGGGAACTAGTATTGCAGTGATGATGACATCATATCTGCTGCTGCTGACTTTTTTTGACCAACAAGATGAAAGCTTTTTCATCAATGGGATTCAGGCATTGCACTGTTGATGTTTGTGGACTCCATAGGGGACTACATTGAAAAATAAACCTCACTTGGTTACATTCTTTGAGAGCATCTTAGTCAACCTATGAACTTTTCAGCCAACCCTCATACACATACATGCATACACAAAGATGCATACATACATACACACACACACACACATACATACATACATACATACATACAGACAGACAGACAGACAGACATAAACACACACGTACATAATGTTTTTGAATGTTGTATCATATCCCTTCAGTAACATCTATTAACCACCAAGTGTTGAAGTACATCCATTGACCAATTTTGCATACATGAGGCTGATAACATCATAAGACTTGGAAGGCAGCTCTTTGAGCAACATTCTTTGTCTGATAACCTAGAATATATGCCCAAAGAAGTTGCATGACTCTACTGCAACATATCATCAAAGGATGAGATTATATGTGCAGAAAACTATGCATGGATATGTTAGTAGAAAGCTCTGAGATGATAGTAACATTGATCATCAAAGCAGTCTATCATGGACCAATAGCCGGATTACTACCTCCCACTTTGAAGGGTATGTGTTTGCAATCCAGGAACAGGAAATATCAACCAAGTACCTGATGCACAAAAGGGATTGAGATGCAGAAAAAGCAGTAAAATGTGACAACTGATGCAGACTTTGTGGAGTTAACACTGAAGATATCACCCACATCATAAGCAGTTGTCTGAAAATGTCATTACCGTATTATCTACCAATGAGATATAATGTTGTAGCTAGGACATTCTATAATGAAATCTGTCAGAAGGATAACCCCGAGGACAAAGAAATAAGAACCCACAGTATGGTAGAAGCCATAGCCACTCATAATGAAAAGGAGTACTGGTGGAATGTACCAGTGAAGACCTCAATAAAATGTAAGCACAACAGACCTGATTTGGGATAAAGAAGAGAAACTGTGTACAGTTGTGGAAATTAGCTGCCCAGCAGATGTTAACATAAAGATGAAGATCAGTGAAAAAGAGAATACCTAAGCTGAACTATTGAGAAATCTGCAGTTACTCTATCCAGATTACAAGTTCAGGTTTATACCTGCAATTATTGGGGCCCTGGGATATGTAACACCTTGCCTAAATACCGATCTTGAGAAATTAAGCTTCTGAAAACCAGAAAGGAGAAAGTTAATTCGAAGACTACAGATCCAATCCTTCACTGGAACTATAAAAATCTATAAAACTTTCCAGAAGTTTACCATTTGAATATATATGAGCATGTCTAGATATGCAACTATATGCATGAGAATACATACATAAAACATACAAATCTGCACATACATACATACATACATACATACATACAAACAAAAATACCCTGTTGTTGATGTTGCAATTCTAATGAAGGAGCTTTGGATCTGGGTTAGAAACCGGTTCTTTCTCTATTGGCAAGAAATCTTGAAATAAACTGAATAATGACATACATACATACATATTTTGATTACAGAAATATTAACTTTCCAAAGTATAGCTTACAACAATAAATTTTCGATACAAATTATGTTTTAGTACTGTATATAACCAGTTAAGGAACTCTTTCTTAACTAATTATATACAGTACTAAAACATAAAAACAACTAAAACATCATCATCATCATCATCATCATTGTCGTTTTAATCACAGTCAGCTTATGAACTTTTCAACCCACCCTCATAAATTTCAATGTGAGATGCACCAGTAATTTTTTGTTTGGGAGAGAGAGAGAGAGAGAGAGAGAGTGTGTGTGAGAGAGAGAAACAAAATGAGAAACAAACAAACAAAATGAGAAGAAAAGAAAGAAATGAACAAACAAACAAAGCAAGAAAGAAACTGAAAACCAGTATTTACAAATGGAGGAGGTGTTTCTGTGGGTGCTGTAGACTTCTTTCATCTTCACTGCTGTTGTGGTATAATGTTGTGATGTCTACCTGTCCATACCCACCCTCAAATCTCTGTGATTTAACTGAACCACACCCTCTTAATTACACTAGATAACTTCAATCTAACAATCTCAGGAAATGCTCTAACTCCCCTATTTATGACATAATGAAAACCTTCAAGAAATTCCTCGTTGGTTTTATACAATGTTAAATTGAATAAAATAGCTATATTATGTTGGACTACAGATATACTAACGTCACCACAATTATGTAAGTTAATGTTGTTATATTAGATGCACAAGGCCAGCAATTTCTAGAGAGGGGCTAAATTGATTAGATTAACCTCAGTGCTCAGCTGATACTTGTTTTATCAACCCCAAAAGGATGAAAGGTAAAGTCAACCCTGGCAGCATTTGAACTCAAAACATAAAAACAAACAAAATTCCACTAGGCGTAGGAGTGGCTGTGTGGTAAGTAGCTTGCTTACCAACCACATAGTTCTGGGTTCAGTCCCACTGCGTGGCACCTTGGGCAAGTGTCTTCTACTATAGCCTCGGGCCGACCAAAGCCTTGTGAGTGGATTTGGTAGACGGAAACTGAAAGAAGCCCGTCGTATATATGTATATATATATATATTTATGTGTTTGTGTGTCTGTGTTTGTTCCCCCAACATCGCATGACAACCGATGGTGGTGTGTTTACATCCCCGTAACTTAGCGGTTCAGCAAAAGAGACCAATAGAATAAGTACTAGGCTTCCAAAGAATAAGTCCTGGGGTCGATTTGCTTGACTAAAGGCGGTGCTCCAGCATGGCCACAGTCAAAAAGACTGAAACAAGAAAAAGAGTAAAAGAGTAAGCATTTTACCCGGTGTGCTAATGATCCTGCCAGCTTGCCTCATTAGATGCATGTACACGCCTCGTTAGATGCATGTACCCTTAACATATTCTCAGGAAGATTCAGTGTGACACAGACTGTAACAAGGCTGGTTCTTTGAAATACAGGTACAACTCATTTTTGCCAGCTGAGTGGACTGAAGCAAAGAGAAATGAAGTGTCTTGCTGAAGGACACAAAACATCACCTGGAATTGAACACAGGACCTTATGAACATGAGCTGAATACTCTAACCACTAAGCCATGCACCTTCACTAACTAGATATAAACATGTAGAAAGTGAAAAAAAAACACTTAATCAATTGCCTATGTTTTCATTTTTCTAGCAAATCTGGGAAATAACTTTAAATATTACGGAGATGTACTTACATAGCAAGTGACCTGATCTGAGATCATGTGCTGAAACAAAAACAATTGCAGCATGGAAGGTGTTTATAAGCCATTTAAAAACACACAAATACTGTTAGATTCACTTCAGCATTTAAATTTAATTTGCCAAAATATTTTCATCACTTTGAGACTGACCTGATCACTGACAAAATTCCGTGCTGCATCGGAATTTTGTCAGTGATCAGGTCGTGGTCTCAAAGCAACGAAAATATTTTGGCAAATCAAATTTAAATGCTGAAGTAATTCTAATGGTTTTTGGGTTTTGTGTGTTTTTAAATGGCTTATAAACGCCTTCCACACTGCAATTGTTTAACTATAAATATGTTTACTACTAATTCTGACCTCCTCAACAAAACATGAACTTCATCATACATGCTGAAGTAGTGATGAATACATTATTATGCAAATATATGACAGTGTTCATATTTTAATGTAGGAAAATTGATTTGAGGAGCTGTTCTTGATTGGTAAGTGATTTGATCTGAAACCATTTCATCGAAGAAGAGACATCTTAGCCATTTAAGAACACACAAAATCTCTAATGATATTTATCTTTCATTTAAGGCAGTGAACTGGCAGAAACATTAGCATGCCAGGCAAAATGCTTAGCAGTATTTCGTTTGTCTTTACATTCTAAGTTCAAATTCTGCCAAGGTCGACTTTGCTTTTCATCCTTTCAGGGTCAATAAATTAAGTACCAGTTGCATACTGGGGTCAATCTAATTGACTGCCCCTACCCTCCTCAAAAATTTTGGGCCTTGTGCCTAGAGTAAAAAGGAATATATCGATCTAATTGATTGCCCCCACCCCAAAAATTTCGGGCCCCTTGTGCCTAGAGTAGAAAAGAATATATTGGTCTAATCGACTGGCCCCTTCCCCAAAAATTTCGGGCCTTGTGCCTAGAGTAGAAAAGAATATTTATCTTCCATGATGGCGGCGAGCTGGCAGAAATGTTAGCACACTGGGCAAAATGTTTTTACGTTCTGAGTACAAATTCTGTCCAGGTTAACTTTGTCTTTCATCTTTTCAGGATCGATAAATTAATTAAGTACCAGTCACGAACTGGGGTCAATCTAATCAACTGCCCCCCCCCCTCCACAAAACTTTCAGGCCTTGAGCCTAGAGTAGAAAAGAATATTAATCTTTCATTTATTTCTTTATGGGTTAAACATTTTTAATTTTTTCTTCACATTGTGACTTGCTCATTGATACAATTCCACTGCAGTTGTTGAATATTAGTTATTCTCTTTATTTTTATATATATATACTTGGCAAACAGTGACTCTACATATTCTGTTTATAGACAAACAGAAGAACTGAACCTTAAAGTGACTAACAGTGGCCCAAGTAAAAAGATCAAATAGTAAGAAAAAAAATTCAATGAAAATTTGTGGCCCATAAAATCTCACCAGTAACTAATTTTGATATGAAAAAAAAATTAAGATTTGAATTTAATAATTACATATGTAACATGTATTTTTTATCTTTTATCTTTTACTTATTTCAGTCATTCGACTGTGGCCATGCTGGGGCACCACCTTGAAGCATTTTAGTTGAACAGATTGACCCCAATACTTATATTTTAAGCCTGGTACTTATTCTAGTGGCCTTTTACACCAAACTGGGACATAAACAAACCAACACCAGTTGTCAAGTAGTGGTGAGGGACAAACACAGACACAAAGTCACACACAGAAAGATATATACATTATTTGAAGCTTGCTTCCCAGCTACATGGTTTCGGGTTCAGTCCCACCACGTGGCACCTTGGGCAAGTGTCTTCTGCTGCTATAGCCCTGAGCCGACCGAAGCTTTGTGATTGAATTTGGCAGGTGGAAGTTACTGCCGTATGTGTATATGTCTGTGTATGTGCTTGTGCCTCTCTCCCAGAGAGTGAGAGAAGGTATATATA
>NC_068983.1:106435994-106450464 GCF_001194135.2 Octopus bimaculoides | reverse complement strand
TATATATATATATATATATATGTATATATATTTATTTATATATATTTGTGTGTATATGTGTGCGTGTGTACATGCGTGCGTGCGTGCACACATATACATACACACATAATAAACATGTCTATATATTCTATTCTGAGTATTCCAAACGTATCTAAATGCAATCCTTCTATTGTCCTTTGTACACCTTGATGATTTTCCATTCAAGGCATTTAAAATGCAAAATTATATATTTATATATTTTGTAATTTTAATTTTGTCTGTGAAATGAAACAATTGTAGATGAATATATTAATTAATTAATAAATTAATTTGTATCCATTAGATTTCTCTGTTTTCTAGCTCGATAATGATTATATATATATGCTCCTGTACAGGTGGCACGTAAAAAACACCTTTTTGAGCATGACCATTGCCAGTACCGCGTGACTGGCCCTCATGCCGGTGGCATGTAAAAGCACCCACTACACTCTCAGAGTGGTTGGCGTTAGGAAGGGCATCCAGCTGTAGAAACTCTGCCAGATCAGATTGGAGCCTGGTGCAGCCTTCTGGCTTGCCAGTCCTCAGTCAAACCGTCCAACCCATGCTAGCATGGAAAGCGGACGTTAAACGACGATGATGATGATGATGATGATGATGATATTGTGGCACTCTGTTGGTTATGATGGTGAGGGTTCCAGTTGATCTGATCAACGGAACAGCCTGCTCGTGAAATTAACATGCAAGTGGCTCAGCACTCCACAGACATGTGTACCCTTAATCTAGTTCTTGGGGAAATTCAGCATGACACAGAGTGTGACAAGGTTGACTTTTGAGGTCGATAAAATAGGTACAGTTGAGCACTGGGGTCAATATAATTGACTAGCCCCTTTCCCCACCAAATTTCTGGCTTGTGCCTATATTAGAAAGGATTTACATTATAATGCAATGCAGTTATTTCCCACTGCTTTTATCACATCGGGAGAGGGAGTTGAAATAAAAACACTGCAAGGTAACAAACCGGTAGTTAATTATCCAGTTCCAACCACGAGCTGTATCAACCCAAAGTATCTCCCCATCAGACATCTCTCTGAGACATACTTCTAAACATACAACTCTACATGTACACAACTGAGCATTCTAGGACAATCCTTTTCCAGCCACCCTATCTTCATTGCACTCACACAACCCTCCTTCTGTGTATGCCCTTTTTTAGCCTCAGCTAGTGGACACTAAAGCATGTTTTGATTGCTAGCTATGACACTTAGTAGTAAAAATGAATTGTGTTGATAGCCCACCCAGAGACTGAAATATCAGATATTCTAGAACATTGCTTAAAATGCATGTTGCTGGGACTGGATGGGCTCTCAAAGGATTTCTTGTTCATTTTCTGTTCCCTACTGCTTTAATCAATGTTTGTAGTGACTAGTTGTTGCATGAGAACATTCCCAATTATGTGGAAAGGAAAAGTGTTTCCATTATTTCAAAGAAATGCAAGTAAAAAGTGGAAAATATTAGAACTATATTTTATTAACTTTTGTATAATACACTAGCAATTATGTCGTGGGGCACTGGACAAAGAGACCAGTTCAACCACTTAGGGTTGGAGTTTGATCTGAATCTCCAGGTGGAGAAAAACTGGGATGAATTGATGAGCATGTGACCAATCTTGCCCAGAAACTGGCTGAGAGAAAGGTGTCTCTGAAAGGTTGGGTAGGGTGGTGAATGCATACATCACTTCCATCATATATTACTGCCCGGCTGTCATGCCCTGCCCCAGTTTACATGTGACCCAGCTGGATTGCATACCCTTTTGCTTTCTGTGGAAGTGATGTGTTCTACTGGTCAGACACTTTATTTGTTGCTAACACCTATTGAATGGAGGACTGAGGATGACATGGCTACTGATGCACAGGCATGTGCTGAGGCTGCAACATCTCCAGCTATTCCTTGACAGTGAGTAGGTGCAGTCACTGTTTGTCAGACTCATTCTTCCACAGATTATTTCTTTGACTGAGCTGTAGTCCTTCATCAAGCAGAGACTGAGGCAGGGTGCCTGGCACCTAGAGTGCCATCAGGCAATCACAGTCCTCTGTCAGTGAGCAATGCAGTAAGTGGAAGTTCCACTTTGGCATTTTATAGAGGGTTAGTGGTGGGTAAGTGCTATGACATTCTCAGGGAGACTCTGGATGTTGACAAGAATCAACTGGCTGGTCTTTTCCAGAGGACTTTCAGGCCAGAGTCCATGGATAGTTTCCAGAAATCTCTGGCTTGGCAGTGCTACTTGGGAGCATTGCTGGTTCAGGATAAACTCTACAGGTATGAAAGTGCAGTCAGCCAGGCTTGCCCAAGATGTATGCAGCACAAGACTGTTCTGCACTCTGTTGTCCAATGCCTGAGCATTGCAGACTTGTGGGTTTATATCAAACACCTGCTGTCATGTGTAGAATGAATCTGGCTATCCACTGTGAAGATCATCCCACCACCTTCCTTTGGCCAGGAAGGGCAGGCAGTATTTATTTGTTTGGTGGCCTTGGCAAAAGGTGGACCAGATTGAAAGAACTGAATACAGATACTTTCCTCTTTGGTCAAGCCTTCATCAATTTTTTCAAGTTTGAAACAGATGAGGGTAGAAAGGAAAGTCCTACCTCCCAGCAATTTTATTGAAAACTGGGTGAATGTGGCAAGAATAGTCCAAGTGAATGAGCCTACTCTAAATATGTGCTTGTAGGTAGAAGGAAGATGGTGTGAGGAAAGCACTTTCCCTATAACTCCAAGCAACCATGGTCTATGTGTGGTTTCCACAAGCAGCCCTAGGAAGTCTCCCTCTTTTGGGGAATTTTTCATTGTTAGAATTTATATTATTGCTTTTATTGTTTACTATTTCTATTTATGTAGCAGCTCATTGTATTGTTCTGTACCATTCCCAATGTTTTTTTCTTCTTTTTGTGAACCCTTAGTAGTAAATAAAGAAAACATTATAATGTAAATAACTGATATTCAACATTAGATCCCAATTACTTACTGGTTAGTACATTTAGCACCATACATTTAATGTTAAAAATGGTAATAGTAAATAGTAAATATAAATAAATAATAAATAATGATTCAAATTTAAAGAAATTGGAAAATGCTTGAGAAGGAGTCTAAAAATAAAAACGTTTTCATTGTATGCATGTGTGTGCACATGTACACTTATGCATGTACATGTGTCCATGTACCTGTGTGTGTGTGTGTGTGTGTGTGTGTGTCCACTGGCATGTGTGTCCCCCAACACTGGTGTGTGTGTGGTGTGGAGAGAGAGGGGGGAGAGAGAAGGGGGGGGGAGCAGTACTATGATATTCAAAGTATTTTGTAAAAGGAAAATCCAAGCAGTCTGCTTGTGGTCATCAACAGAGATGCAGACAAACTTTCTCATATGAAAGCAGCTGCATTGACCTCCCTTGGATATGTTGGCTGCATAAAATGTGGTCTGATAGGCAACATTACGACAGTGAGATCATCATCATCATCTCTCTAAAATCATAAATGGGACATGGCTACCAACTATCACTCTCCATTTACAATCTTCTACTGAAATATAATTCCTTCACATTTACTATATTTAACTTAATAGCATGATTCCATATTTTTTCAAGCTTTCACATATTTTTCCCTATTATTTTCATTGTTCTCATTTTTTTAGCATTATTTACAGGCTTTTTTCTTGGTATGAATAGTAACCATTATGGAACATGCATGCATATGCTTATATGAATATCTATTACTTGCCTTTCGCAAATAAAACAGCATGCAAATAAGCACAGATCCATACACATAGATGCATATACTGATACTTATACAAACTCCTACACATGTGGTGTATACATAAATAACTATTTATATAAGCTACAGATAGGTAAATATAGACAGAGAGATAAATAATAAATAAATGGATAAATAGACTGATATACATATATATATATATACATCCATACATACACACACACACACACACACATACACACATATATATATATATATATATAATATTAGGGATAAAAATCCAAATTTACAGGTAAAAACTCAGTTAAATTCAATTTATTAAAAATTAAAATTAAATTAAGTTTCATCGATGAGTTCATGAACCTTCGTTCTTTTCTCTAAACTATATATATATATATAGATAGATAGATAGATAGATAGATAGATAGATAGATAGATACATAGAGATAAATAGATAGATACATACATACATACATACATACATAAATACATGTGTGTGTGTGTATATATATGCATATATGTTTTTATATGGATATGAATTTTTATCACCCCAGGGGGGTGGGTAGGTGCATGGCTTAGTGGTTAAGAGTATTCAGTTCATGACTGTTAAGGTCATAAGTTTGATACCTGTATCACATTATGTTCTTGAGCAAGACACTTTATTTCCCATTGCTCCAGTCCACTCAGCAGGCAAAAATGAGTAGTACCTGTAATTCAAAAAGATCCTACCTTGTCACGTTCTGTTTCATGCTGAATCTCCCTGAGAACTACATTAAGGGTACATGTGTCTGTGGAGAGCTCAGCCACTTGTGCATTAATATCCTGAGCAGGATGTTCCATTGGTCAGATCAACTGGAATCATTGGTTTATACAGCCTGGGGAAATATGCTGGCTGACCTCTTACTTTTTATTCGTCACAGTTAATATAAAAGTTAAAGGGAAAACATCAAATTTTATAATTATTTATTGGATATGAATTGATACCAGCAGTGTGGTGCTATAGGAACAGCTTTTCTTATTTTGACAGGAATGGGGACTGATGTTTTCCAGTTATTTCAAATAAACTCAAATATAAAGTTGTGAATCTTTTTTTTTTATATTTCAGCATCTTCTATTTTAGTTTCATGCTTCCTAACTTTCTCACCATGCTTCCCATTCAAGTTGTTGCACTCCGTTGCTTACGAATTCGAGGGTTCCAGTTGATCCGATCAACAGAACAGCCTGCTCGTGAAATTAACGTGCAAGTGGCTGAGCACTCCACAGACACGTGTACCCTTAACGTAGTTCTCGGGGATATTCAGCGTGACACAGTGTGACAAGGCTGACCCTTTGAAATACAGGTACAACAGAAACAGGAAGTAAGAGTGAGAGAAAGTTGTGGTGAAAGAGTACAGCAGGGTTCGCCACCATTCCCTGCCGGAGCCTCGTGGAGCTTTAGGTGTTTTCGCTCAATAAACACTCACAACGCCCGATCCTATGACCGCGAGTCCGCTGCCCTAACCACTGGGCCATTGCGCCTTCACCATTCAAGTTGTAACCAGGTGGATACATACACATGCATAAGGATATGTTTGTTTGCATGTGGAACGTTATTTTCAACACACTTCCAAAACATGTGAGTGTATCACACACATTTGAAAATGACAACAAATAGGAAAATTTATTTGATGTCGCTTACATTTTTTTTTTCTTTTTTCTTTTTTTTCTTTTTTTTTTTCACAACTTGTCACGCTTCTTCCTTCATAATGACCATTGTCACCATTATCTGCTTAGAACAAATTGGTATCAGTTATTAACTCGACAACACTGTGCTACATACACAATTTTTGTCCTTAGGTAGCAACTGTCCTTGAGTAGCACTGAATCTGTTTGAAATGTTATGGAAAAATAGGTCAGTTTCAAAACATTGATGTCCAGATCACAAAAGCAAAGTTTGAAAGAATATTAGTCATAGATATAAGCAAATAGGACACAACACTTACTGGCCAAAGACAAGAAAAATAAAGATTTTATTACACAGTGTAATTTATATTATTTTACTTCAGGATGAACCCCCCTCTCCTTATACAACAATGAGCAACAGAAAAAATTCTAAACGATAATGTTAGATTTGTTCTTTTAATTTGAGAGCAGAAATAATGGGAGGTATATGTGGTGTGGCACAGTTAAAACTGGTCACAGATGGCTTTGAGCTTAACTCCAACTGCCTTCTTTTTATGTAGATTGATACAGTGTTCAACCTAGTTGGTAGACTTTGGATACGAGCTTTGTTTACAACAAGTGTCTGTGAAAAGTTTGCAAAGTAAGATGACATCATTAAATTGTAAGCAACAAAAATATGAAGAGGAAAACAGAAATTGTAAGCCAGAGTGGAAAGAAGACTTGCATTTGTGGTTAAAGAAGGTAAACCTTTGTACCTTATTTGCCATTTTTCACTTAGTCCTTACAAAATCAGCAACTTGGAATCCCACTATGAAACAATTCATAAAAACTTTTCACATGGTTATCCACCCAATGACAGGAGCAAGAGGAGCAAGGAGAGCAACCATGCTCCCACCGCCAGCTACAGTGAACACATTTTTCAAAATTGGTGCCTTTTCAACATTTTTTTTTAACCTTTTAATTCACTTGTGTGATAAAAGTTGAAACTCTTTTATGTCGTTAATCGCATAGCCTTGGAAGACCTTTCTGGAATCATTACTTTATTTGACCAACCTCTCATGTTTTTGAACTGTCTGCTCAGTCTCCTATGATGTATTTGGTAGCCACTGACATCTGAAAAACTAAAACAAACCCTGATGTCATAACTTTTCAGCATTGGATGATCCAGTGGAGTTTCATCTTTTTCACGTCACACCTATATCAGTAGTTATAGGTTTCATACATAATGATATTATTACTGAAACATGAAATTGATAAATGTAGAATACAATTACATTTGTTTTAACTTTTGAAATTCTTCATGTAATATAAGAGAAATTAGTTAAAAATTGTTTAGTATGTGTCATGGCATCTTTTTGTTTTTTTAAGTGCTTGCTTCCTCTAGCTTTAGAACCTGGCTACACCTATACATCCACCTAAATTGGAATTAATGGAAAACAAGTTGACCATGTTAAAAATCATCACTAAATAACCAAGACACAGCAAGGGAGCCAGTACAACAACTGAAGCTAATTTTGTAATATCATAGAATATTGCTTGTATTAAATGCCATATTCTGATGGCAAATTTGTTAAGAAGAATATAACTTCAGTTGTTGTAGAAAACCCATTGATATACATTTTAATGCATCATAAGGTGATTATTAACCAGCAATGTACTTTGTGGATCTGTTGGAGCCTATTATTACTTTTCTTGAAGAAAGAAAAGATTCTATCCTCAACTGAAAACTGATGAATAGTTGCAAGATCTAATGTTCTTAACTGATATAATGACTTGGCATTCAGGAAAAAGTGTAAGATTATTTCTAATCTTACTCAGACAGTTGTCATCTTTCAGAGTAAAATAAAAGCTTTTCAAAGAAACATATTGTCAAGAAATTTCTGTCACTTTCTCAATCTCAGGAAGAAAGTAAATACACTCGTTGATGCTGAAATAAAAGATCAGAAACTAGAAGAATACAATTGTAAACTACAAAGACTGCTTGATAATTTCCAAACCAGGTTTGATGATTTGCAGAAGTTCTGCTTCATCTCTCTTGCAAAACCTTTCATGGTTGATGTCAACAATGACAGGATTTAATTCTCAAACCTCTACTAATGAAATCATCTGCTGTGGAAATGGAACTAATTGCAAAATAACCTAGTCTAAAGTTGATACACAAATCCCAGTCTATAAAAGAGTTCCAGAAATAAATTCCAGAGATATCCCAAACTGAAGAAAACTAGTGAGCAACACATCTCAGTTTTCAGCACAACACACTACTGTGTATCACTGTACTCTGTAATGAAATAGTGTGATCAAAGCATCATACAAACCTTACAAACCATCATCTGACAAAGCTAATTCATATGGCTTTGACAACATAGTAAAATTTTCAACAAATTACAGCCAAGGTGGAAACCCATGAAGCCTCAACTAGCAGAAAATAGCAACTTTAATAGCTTGATATGTGTTGCACTGTCTGTCCATCATAAAATAAAATATTATGTTAAGACTTAGTAAGGTAGGAGCTGATTTAAATATCTTTATTGGTTTGATTTTTTACATATTTTCTCTGTGTTTTAACCAGATATTTACTATTGTAAAACTTTTGGTGTATAAACGAAAACTAATACAATTTAACAATTTTAAAAATTGCATTCATGGATAAATACTATTGCATGCATGAAAAATGTGAATGTAACAAAACACATTCTTCTATTTTACTGGTTTGTCATTAGACCAATGTTTCCCAAACTTTTCATGCCAAATTGCAATATCACCCACCTATCAGCCAAAAAATGCTCTGGTGCTCATCTCTTTAAAAAAAACCCTGACACAACCCTCCTTAACACAAAATCCCCTAGGAGAACCCCGTTGTATCATTTGACACACATACTATATCATAGACTCGTTGCTCAGTGAGAGCCATTTGGACTAAATATGTGGTTATTTACAAATCCCTTATTGTAGGTTTAGTTTTGCCATTAGTGTGAATGAAATTCTAACATTAACTCTATATTATGTAGACAGATTAACTTCAGTAAACTTGTGCTTTCTTTTACACTGATTTTTATTTTCCCCAAGTGAACCATTGATCAGAAAAATAATTAATGATTGTATTATAAAGGAAAAGAATACAACTTTTTAATGAGAACCATGTGTCTGGTGCAATGCAGCTAGTGCAGATACATTCGATTTCAAACTTATCAACTTTAGCTGCAAGTCTCCTCATTGTGTTACATCCAGTTCAATTCTTTTAATGGAAAGTAAAGTTCCAACATAGCTAAAACCAGATTCAACCAGGTAACAGGTAGGGAAGGCAAGCAAAAGTAATTTCAGACATTTTCACAGATTGGGGTAGGAATTCAATATACTTTGATAGTACTAAAAACCTTCTTTGCCATTACAGCAATATCGCATTGTGGTATCATTGTCATTTTGTAATTCTATCAATTCCTCATGAACATCATCCTCACAATCAACTGCATCAACTTCTAACGGATTGCTATACCAATTTGGAATATTCAGCGCAAAAACATCTTGAAATCGCTCCACCATACCATCGTGCAATGATTGTAAATATTTGTGATATGTAGTTAAATCCTCATCAACTAATTCATCTTTCAAAGAATCAAGTTGTGGAAATTGATGGAATTAACGTTTTGAAATGTTAGTCTTATACAACACCAATTTCGAAATGAAGTTGGTGATAAATGATTTACAATCAACAAGAGTTTTCCTGTTTCTTTGCTATAACTTATTCAAATCATTTAGTTTTGTGACAATATCACAACGAAAAAAGATATTGCACCTTGCAACCATCAATGAAGCAGATATTGGAGTATCTTCAAAGAAAGATATGATTATATGAAACAGTTCAACAAAGCGTAAAACACAGTTTCCTTTTGACAACCACTGCAGTTCGGTATGGTATAAGAGTGTAGTATAGTCCTCATCATTTCTCAGACAGAGTTGACAGAAAATTCGATCAGACAAGGGACTGGATTTCCATTTCTTCACAGTCTTGATAACTAACTGATACTGATTCTGCAAAAAAAAAACAGCATTTAAAAATTTTTATTTATTTATTTTTATTCATAGGATTATGCAAAAACAAAAAAAAAACGAGAAAAATTGTGGTGAAGCGTGATTTAAGGTCTAGGCCTATATTGCTGCTATTTTTAGCACATATGACAACCATCTCAATGACTGTGCAACAAAAATATTCGATTGATAAGCAAGTTCGGTTTTTCTTAATACAGAGAGACATCTCATGCAAGTAGTCAAATTGATAAAAGTGCATCCTTATTCTAGGCATGCCTAGATATAGGTAAATGCAGATTTGATTTCTAAAAATTCTTTGTCACCCACAAAATGTTCTCATCGCCCACCAAAATCTCAAATCACCCACCGTTTTCCAGAAATTTGCCCAATCGCCCACCTGTAAGTTGAAATCACCCACTGGTGGGCGATATTGCCCACTTTGGGAAGCTATGCATTAGACTGTAGCCATGCTTGAGCAGCGCCTTCAAGGTATTTAGTCAATTATAACCCTGGTAATTATCTTTTCAAATCAGAGACACAGATACAAATGTAAATACAGTGTAAATTTTGTTCATCTCTTGCAGCTCTCAAATGATGATGATGATTGATTTCAAATTTTGGGACAAGGTCAGCAAGTTCGGAGGCTGGTCTAAGTCGATTATATCACCTCCAGCACTCAACTGGTACTTATTTAATTGACCTCCAAAACGCAAAGTTAACCTCTGCAGAATTAGAACTCAGAATGTGAAGACAGATAAAATACTGCTAGGCATTTTACTCAGCATGCTAACAATTCTGCCAGCTCACCCCCTTCAAGATTTAGGGAAATATTGGTCACAAAAACGGTTTAGGCATGAGCCATAGAAAAGTAATTTGTGGGCCATGTGTTTGAAACCCCTTATTTTAGATATGATGCGTTCAGTGAAGGAAGGAAATATTCTACAAAATTTCAAAAATTGCTTTGTTCATCTTTATCCACAAAAAAAAAAATTGAGCTTAATTTACATTCCGTCACATTGAAACTTAAGTTGTGGGATCAGTAATAAACAAGCGAAGGATAGGCACAGCAGATTCCAAGCATTGCAGAAACAATTAGTCACCTGATAATTAAGTTTGGTAACATTTGTCAATGATGAAAACAAGCTGGATTACACTAATTAACATTACTACTTATAAATTGAAAGCTAATAAATATGCAGTTTTCTGTCAAGATATCTACGTTTAATGGACAAATATATTTCATTTGAATAATACATTCAAGTACATTAATCAAATTTGTAAATTAGCAATAAATTAGAAAGATATAAAAAAAATTTCAGTTTTTTTCTTGTTCCAATATATCAGTTTCAAATTTTGAGACAAGGCTAGTGAGTCTGGCGCAGCAGGTAAGCCAATTACATTGACCCCAGTGCTCGAGTGGTACTTAGTTTATCAATCCTGAAAAAGTAAAATGCAAAATCCACCCTGGCAGAATTTGAACTCAGAACATAAAGACTGACAAAATGCTGCTAAGCATTTTCCCTGGTGTGCTAAAGATTCTGCCAGCTCACCACCTTCTCTTGTTTCAATATATCAACACTTAAAGTCGGCGAGCAGGCAGAAACGTTAGCACACCGGGCGAAATGCTTAGCAGTATTTCGTCTGCTGTTACGTTCTGAGTTCAAATTCCGCCGAGGTCGACTTTGTCCTTCATCCTTTCAGGGTCGATAAAATTAAGTACCAGTTACGCACTGGGATCGATGTAATCAACTTAATCCCTTTGTCTGTCCTTGTTTGTCCCCTCTATGTTTAGTCCCTTGTGGGCAATAAAGAAATAAGAAACATTAGCATGCTGGGCAAAATGCTTAGCGGTATTTCATCTGTCTTTACGTTCTGAGTTCAAATTCCACCAAGGTCGACTTTGCTTTTCATCCTTTTGGGGGTCGATAAATTAAGTACCAGTTGCGTACTGGAGTCAATCTAATTGACTGCCCCCTCCCCAAAAATTTTGGGCCTTGTGCCTAGAGTAGAAAAGAATATATCAACACTTAATAAAGTGGTGAGCTAGCTTGCTAGGCAAAATGCTTAGCGACATTTTGTCTGTCTTTACATTCTGAGTTCAAATCTGCTGCAGTTGGTTTTGCCTTTTATTCTTTTGGAGCCAATGAAATAAGTACCAAAGTACCAGTTGAATGCTGAGGTTGATGTAATCGACTTATCCCCTCCCCTAAAACTGCTAGCCTTGTGCTAAAATTTGAAACCAATATATTAATACTTAATAAGATGGCGAACTAGCTGAATGAAGAGTATGCAAGGCAAAATGCTTAGCAGCATTTCTTCTGTCTCTATGTTCTGAATTCAAAATCCACTGAAGTCAGCTTTGACTTTCATCTTTTCAGGGTTGACAAAATAAGTACCAGTTATGCCCTGGGGTCAATGTAATCGATTTATTCCCTCCCACCAAAATTGCTAACCCTGTACCAAAATTTAAGCCAATATATCAACACTTATTAGTCTGTAACAGTTCGCTTAAAAACATATTCAACTTTGTTAATAATTCACTCCCCTCAAAAATTCAAAGCTAAAACATCAATATTCTTTAGAAAACTTTAAACAGCTCTTGTGGCAAATTTGTAAAATGTTGTTGAATATCCCTTCCTCTACTGAATGTGTCATATACATAAATACATACATGCATAATGTGTGTGTGTGTGTGTACACACACACGCACATCCATATGGTGCTGGTGTCATGTAAAAATCACCCAGTAAACTTTGTAAACTGTTGGTATTAGGAAGAGCATCTAGCCATAGAAACCATGCCAGAACAGATAATGGGGCCTGGTGCAGCCCCCAGCCTTACCAGCTCCTCTCAAACCCTCCAACTTATGCCAACATGGAAAACAAATGTTATATGATGATGATGATATATACATATATGCTATACATACATATATATATATACATATGTATGTGTGTGTATATGTATGTATAAATAAATAAATGGAGTTAAATAAATGTTATTCAAATTCTTTTACTTCCAACATATGTTTCAAAGACAACATTGGTATTATTCCAAAAGGAATAAAATGGTGTAAAACAATGTAATCTTCTCATCAGGGAAAGAAAGAAACCAAACACATCAATAAGACATTTTAACAGAATGTGATGAATGTGTATAATGATGAACGGAACGCTATAAAGTTTTTTTTTAAACCGTTAGTAGATATAACATCAAAGGTGGCCTATAGAAAGAGAAGGGGTAAAAGAAAAGAATAAGCAGAAAATTAATAAAGGAGAAATATAGAGTGATATGTGAATTAAAATAAAAGCTTAAAGGCTTGTAAATAGATATATCTAGTGGAAGTGAAATGTAAGAAGAAAATCAATGTTCAAATTATATAGAATGGTAGATATTACTTATATGAACTAAAGGTATGTTTCTGCCAATGTTTACATCAATAAGCATGCTCTATAAACGTGTTTACAAGGGGGTTCTGAGAAAATAGAATATAAAAGAACTCATTATTACAGAGTTGGCAGAATTCTTTGTCTTTATTGTATGGGAATGAAATGGAGAGAATCAACCAATCTAAATTAAATTGTTTATTATGATCTTTTAGATACCAAATTAATTTACTAAGTCCTGTACTGTTGCGTTTATTACTATCCCTAAATGTAGAGTAATGATTAGAAATTCTTTTAGATAACTGAGAAGAAGGACTACCTATATAAAAAAGACATTGATACCTGAAATAATTTTACACTGGTATACAGAGTTTTAGTCTTAGAATTACTAGACATAAACTTAATTCTGTTGGAATTGACTTCGTCTTTTAAAGATAGTTACACTAACAATAAGGCAACTACTAACAACACTATTTGGTTGATTATTCCTTATGGGAGGCAAATTAAATTTAATCTTCCTTTCCAGTTTCATGAAGCTATTATAAAGAACTTTCAAATGAATTCTGGGTATTACTCAATTATCAACTCACATATGGTTAGGATTAGTTTTTCTAA
This sequence comes from Octopus bimaculoides, assembly GCF_001194135.2. NCBI lineage: Eukaryota > Metazoa > Mollusca > Cephalopoda > Octopoda > Octopodidae > Octopus > Octopus bimaculoides. The sequence goes on along the minus strand of NC_068983.1, from coordinate 106,437,034 downwards.
CACAAAAAATCTTTCACAAATTCTCTCTTCAAATAATATTAGTCTGTTAAATAAGAATCAAATTACTGAAAATACTAACACTAATTTAGCTAATACTAACCATTCCCCTCCTAATATTAACTACAAGGTTACTGTCTCTGAAGTCAATTCCAACAGAATTAAGTTTATGTCTAGTAATTCTAAGGCTAAAAACTCTATATACCAGTGTAAAATTACTTCCGGTACCAATGTCTTTTTTCATATAGGAATTAGTTGGTAACAAAAACAAGACAGTGGAGACATTCTCTAATTCCTTTTTTCTCTCCTTCACCATTTTCTTTCTATCTGTCTCTCCCTCTTGCTCTTTCTCCTTTACTCTCTCTCTCGCTCTTTCTCCTTTACTCTCTCTCTCTGTCTCTCTCTCTCTATCTCTATCTCTCTCTCGTTGCTCACACGTGACCATCATCCATCTTTCTTTTCCACATGTGATGATCTTTCTTTTCTTTCACCGCTGTTGTAGAGATTGCACGTATCCCATCTGTCTCTCTCTTCTATCTTTCCTCTTGTCCAACAGAATATTTCTCCAGCGTTCGCTATTTTACTGCCATCTGGTCTAATGACCCTCCATGTTTGTTTTCATTCGGTTTCCTTGTTTATCTCCACTGTTCTGTTTTTGTTACCAACTTTGACCCTCTGCGAATCCCAAATTCTATTCTGGTTTGCAAGAGCAATTGCCCTTTGAAGACTCATATAGTCCTTCAGTGCTCGAAATGAGGAGTAGATGGACAACCAACAACTGATGAAGGGTCGTTCTTTATGTTACTTGTCCTGTTTTCCATTTGTTTCTCTTGTTGTTTATGTATTCGACTCTTTTGTTTTCATATTCATGTTATTTACAGTTTGTGACACCCTGTACCATATAAGCTAATATATATGTGTGTATGTGTATATATATACATATATATATGCATATATATATATATATTATTTATATTATTATTTGATTGAATGCCACGCATCCATTTCCAAGTAAGTTTATATATATATATATATATATATAT
>NC_068983.1:106433539-106435672 GCF_001194135.2 Octopus bimaculoides | reverse complement strand
TCTTTTGTTTTCATATTCATGTTATTTACAGTTTGTGACACCCTGTACCATATAAGCTAATATATATGTGTGTATGTGTATATATATACATATATATATGCATACATATATGTGTGTACACTTTGTCTCTTATATATGGTGGTTGTCCACTCCTTAAACAGAGTTTGACCACCTCCTGCACCTACACCTTAGCCCTTTCATGGCGTCTGATGTGGCTTTTTAAACCAGACAGTGTTTTGAAAAAACACCCACATAGATTGCACCTCCGATTTGCACTACCAATACCTGCAAGTAAGTTCTGCTCATTGTGGATCCTAACATGTCTTTTAAGACCCCCATTGGATTTGCAAACCCTCTGGCACACACCACATTCAAACATGTGCACAGACATATAATCACAATGGATCCTCAGAGGAACACTTTATTGCATTCTGTTACAGAGATCTAATATTAGCTATTTTTCAAAATCCTAAGTTCTAATTTTCTACCACACCATAATACTACCTTGTCTCTAATAAATCTTTGATTAAAAGCTCATACACTACAACACCAAACTTGGGATCTATAATTGCCTCTTCCATTAGGTGCAAAATAAACCGCCTTACTGTAAGCCCTACAAACTATTGCCCTGGATCTCACTCTAACCCACCAGATACTAATTCTATAAGTCTCAGGAACCCTACCTATTTCACTAATACCAACCTAGGTACTACAGCCCCTACTACTAATAACTGTGCCACATGTGACAGTGGTGACACTCATCCTGGCCCCATACTAGTAACAATGACACCTCCTGTCCTACTTTGAGAATAATGGATCATATGAGTGACATCAGAATAGGAATTAATCCTAAGCCCACTGCTAGTGGGAAAACCTGTAATTGTCAGGTCTCCCAACGAAGTCTGTTGGATGATTTTTGTTTACGCTATAGTGTCATATATAAATGTCAGCCAATAACCCCACATTCCCACCAAGCCAAGGTCTACATTGGTGGCACTGTTGATTTCAAATACCACAACCAGTCTTGCATGAACTGGTTTTCAAATGAAGCCTCTAGACTCTCTACCTCCCTAGCTACAGACATGTACCACCTCAAGTCCCAGAATATTCTCTACACCTTACACTGGTCCATAGTTTGTAGGACTTTCCCATACAATATTTACCAGCATGTTTGTAAGTTGTGTTGCAGGGAATTGCTCGCTATCTTTCACCACCATAACTCCCATTACTCAATAGTTTCTCTGATGTAATCTTGCGTAAGCACAAATTTTATTCCACTTTTACTCATTATGTAAAGTTCTTATGGTTTCTCCAAATGATTAAGCCCTTACTTATTGCTTAGCTATGCTAGCAGTATTTTCTTTCACTACTCTTCTTGTACTTCTCCCCCATTTCAATATATATTCCTCCTCTATTACCCCCACCCCTATTCCTTTAGTTCATTGTTTGTGTTTTCCTGTCTCTCTGTATAGCCAGCTACCATCCCTAACTGATTTAAAATCTGCTTAGTGAAATTCCCAGCCACCAGCAGTGCTTTCTTTCATCACACTATCCTTGACTTTATTCTTTATTTTCTTCCCTCCCCTCTCTGATTCACCTATTCTACCTATATTCACCACCACCCCGATATCATAGAAATCTACCTTCTTCTCCTTTCCTTGCAATTGTCTCTACCTCTGCTCCCCCTTCATACACCATTTATATCCTCCCCTCCTGGCCTTTTGCTCTTATTCTTCCTCTTCTCTTCTTTCGCCCTTTAAATTTCTTGCACTACCATATGAACTGCTTTTGTCAATTTTCTCCAGATGAAGAAAGCCAGACTAATTGTAATATCTTTGTATGACTACTTACTGGTTGCATATCCAAGACTTTTTGCACATTCCATCTGCAAATTATGGACATTATGATTATTACATAATTCTGAGCTTCCTGAAACAGCTGTCAAATTAAGAAACTATGTATTCTCTTCTTAGCATTCTGTATTTTTAATACTCTCATCATCGTCGTCATCATCGTTTAATGTCCGCTTTCCATGCTGGCATGGGTTGGATGGTTTGACTGAGGGCTGGCAAGCTATATGTAAATATATATATATATATGTATATATATATATATATATATATATATATATAT
>NC_068983.1:106424767-106433399 GCF_001194135.2 Octopus bimaculoides | reverse complement strand
ATATATAGTCATATGTATCTGTATATATCTTTATGTATCTATGCACACACACACATACACATGCACAAAATATAACAACAAAAGATATGTATGAAGAAAATCATATCTTTATTTTAGATCATCTCACCTTGTAAAACCAACAAGTGTTTCAGTTGCAATTAACACACACATACACACACACTCACATATATATAAAATATAGGAGCACTCCAACAGTTACAACGACGAGGGCCCCAGCTGATACAATCAATGGAACAGCTTGCTCATGAAATTAATGTACAAGTGCCTGAGCATTCCACAAACATGGTGTATCCTTAAGGTAGTTCTCAGGGAGACTCAGCATGACACAGAGTGTGACAAGGCTGGCCCTTTGAAATACAGGTACTACTCATTTTTGTTACCTGAGTGGACTGGAGCAATGTGAAATAAAGTGTCTTGCTCAAGGACACAACACGTTGCTGGGAATTGAACTCACAACCTTACAACCATGAGCCAAATGCCCTAACCACTAAGCTATGTGCCTTCACTTATATAATATAAATAATATACACACACACACATATATATATATATATATATATATATATGTGTATGTATATGCATATATGGGTACAGGACGTCACCAAATGTGTAAACAACATGAAGTATGAAAACAAACAAATTAAATACGCAAGCAGCGAGAGAAAAAATGGAAAACAGGACAAGTAACACAAAGAACGACCCTTCATCAGTTGTCAGCTGACTATCTACTCCTCATTTTGAGCATTCAACGACAAAATCAATCTTCAAAGACAGTTGCTCCCGTAAATTCCAAAATAAAATTTTGGATTTATGGAGGGTCAAAGTTGGGAACAAAAACAGGACGGTGGAGATATACAAGGAAACTGAACAAAAACAAACATGGAGGGTCATTAGACCAGAATGAAAAGAAAATAGTGAACACTGGGAGAAATATTTTCTTTGAAAAAGAGAAAAGATAGAAGAAAGAGATAGCAGACATCCAGTCCTTAGAACGTCATGCAGGAAAAGAAAGATGGTCATGTGAGAAAAAAGAAGATGGATGATGGTCACATGTGAGCAATGAGAAAGAGAAAAAGAGAAAGAAGGGGGGAGAGAGAGAGACTGGTAGAAAACAGTGAAGGAGAGAAAAAAAGAATTAGAGAAGCATGGGGGAGAAAACAATATAGAGTAGAATCGCATCTAAAAGGTTAAGATAAACTTACTTGGAAATGGATGCATGGCTTTCAATTATATATATATATATATATATATATATATATATATATATATATATATATATATATATATATATACACCCACACATATACACATACATGTACATATATATGTATGTATATAGATAGATAAGACAGACAGAAAGACAGATAGATAGATATAGAAAATATCATAAAAATTAATAATAATATCCTCAAAAATATATGTTAATACAACATTATCAAGGTTATCCAATATTAGCGAAATTCCAAATGAACAGCTGAAAAAATTAGCAGTTAATAAACACTAACAAAAAGAAGCACCTAAATTGAATTCAACCTAAGACATTCCTTCATTCAACTAGTAGTGATGTCATTGGATAACAAAATTGTTTTATAAATATAAATAAAAGTAAAAAATAAAATCAAAAATAAACATATTTAAGAAAAGTCATTCCACTATTGGTGACGTCAGTAAATGATGAAGTCAAAATATAAATAAAAAAACAAACAAGAATTCTACATTATGACAATTAGAAATCTACATAGAAAAATAAACAAAAAGAATAATAACCTAAAGAAGAGTATTTTTGTATACAATTATTGATGACATCATTGGAAACTAAGGAAAAAAACTTAAGATAAGAATTCTATGTTATTGTGGTGTGATGGAGGATAACACCACAGTTATGCTTAATAGAAACTTAGATATTTTACATCACAATAATTCATTATCTTTTTACTCATTATATTAAACCTTTTATAAGAAGAATTAACCTTATTACATAATAATTGAAAAATTATTATAATTAATAATTGAAATACTTGAATGTCTTTCTAAATTTAAGGCAACATCTTACTGTAAAGTGGCCATTAAAATTCAATAAAATTAATTTAGAAGTAATCATATAATACATTTCTTCAAGGCATACATGTAGACTTACCAATATTGTACAATGGTGTATAACTAATGAGGGACCACTTTCAACCATACTTAATGTTCGTATCCTTTAAATCCCAAATGCATTTACTAAAATTTGTAAAATTACTTTTTCTTCTATACTTAAAGGAATTAGGATGATTATAAAATCCAGATTTCCAAATTGTCACAAACGAACCAATATAATAATATTTAAAATCTCTATTTTATTTTATTTTTATTTCTATTTTTATTTATAAAACAATTTTGTTATCCAACGATGTCACTACTAGTTGAATGAAAGTTTGTCTTAGGTTGAATTCAATTTAGGTGCTTTTTTTTTGTTAATACTTATTAATTCCAAAATTTTTCAGACGTTAATTTGGAATTTCACTAATTTTGTATAACCTTGATAATGTTGTATTAACATATATTTTTGAGGATATTATTATTAATTTTAGTGATATTTTATATATATATAGGCGCAGGAGTGGCTGTGTGGTAAGTAGCTTGCCTACCAACCACATGGTTCCGGGTTCATTCCCACTGCGTGGCACCTTGGGCAAGTATCTTCTACTATAGCCTCGGGCCGACCAAAGCCTTGTGAGTGGATTTGGTAGACGGAAACTGAAAGAAGCCTGTCGTATATATGTATATATATATATATATATATATATATATATATATATATATATGTATGTGTGTGTATATGTTTGTGTGTCTGTGTTTGTCCCCCCCTCCCCGCTTGACAACCAATGGTGGTATGTTTACGTCCCCGTAACTTAGCGGTTCAGCAAAAGAGACCGATAGAATAAGTACTAGGCTTCCAAAGAATAAGTCCTGAGGTCGATTTGCTTGACTAAAGGCGGTGCTCCAGCATGGCCACAGTCAAATGACTGAAATAAGTAAAAGAGTAAAAGAGATATATATATATATATATTAGTAAGATTCAGTTGAATTAGGTAATTAAGTTGAGGCACCTCATTAGGTCAGAATAATATACACACACAACAATATTATGTAAGTATCAACTTTGGTACAGAAGTACCAGCAGAATGATATTCCTGTATTGTATGCAGACAATTTGACCCAGCTCAGTATATAATCTGCTCTTGAGCTTTTCACACATGTACATTTTATTAAATATACAGTCCATAATATACTTCAGAATTTGCATGTTCCAAGATAGGTGAATAAAATATAAATAAGTAACAATTGAAGGACAGGTGTCAATTCATTACAGTCATTTCTAACAACATCCTTAATTAATTCATTATAGCATTATAAAGAAACCGTTTTCTTCAGATGAATACATGAACTTTACAATCAAGGACATTCCAAATGATTTAACATATTTTAAAACCCACGGAGCAAAACATTTTTACTGATTCTCTTACTATTTCAGTTGACAGAATGGATTTACCAAAATAATGTACATGTAATCAAGTCTGAGAAATTTAGAGGTTAGTAGGGTTTTTACAAGGGGGAAGGAATAAGTGACCTCGAGTGACCCAATTATCCCTACTTCTAACAATAAAGAAAGATGTGGCAGCATTTGTCTGGGATATATCTATCAAGGAGTTGCTTATTGTCTACTGGTAAGAAAATGATTTGTGGTCAGATCGACCTCGATAATTTAGTAGATTGTACAATGTCAGTGTGCATGTACAACAGAGTGTAAGTGTCTTGTTGGGCATGAGAGGCCATGTGATGCATATGGATGAGGGTAGCTGTGTAAAGAAGTGCTGATCTCTAACTGTGGAGGGAACCTGTGGAAAAGGCAGACCCAGGAAGACATGGGACAAGGTGGTGAAGCATGATCTTCAAACATTGGGCCTCACAGAGGCAATGACAAGTGACCTAGACCTTTGGCAATATGCCGTGCTTGAGAAAACTTGTCAAACCAAGTGAAATCATAGTCATGGCCGATGCCAGTGTCATGTAACTGGCACCCATGCTGGTGGCACATAAAAGCATCTGTGCCAACGACACATAAAAAGCACCCATTATACTCTTGGTGTGGTTGGAGTTAGGAAGGGCATCTAGCTGTAGAAACTATGCCAAATCAGACTGGAACTTGGTGCAGCTCTCCAGCTTACTAGTTCCAGTCAAACTGTCTAACCCATGCCAGCATGGAAAGCAAATACTAAATAGTGATGACTTAAACTTTTTCCTGACAAGCTATTTATGTGTGCCCAGAACACCAATATACATACACACACATGTACACCCACATGTACACCCACAGACAGACACTCTCACATAGACACCCACACACATAATCACACACATATACACTTGTGTGTGTGTGCGTGTGTGTGTGTGTAGACAAATCTCTTTTTTGTATAAGTCCAGGTCTTTTGGCTACTGGAGATAAAGTTGGACAATTGTTGTACATATACACACAGCCAGAAGCATGTGTCCACTACTATTTTCTTATCTCAAGTCAATGAGCTGGTGGTTTTCCTTTATGGCATGTCAATTTCGTATGTGTGAGCATATATATATATATATATATATATATATATATATATATATATGTATGTATGTATGTATGTATGTATGTATGTATGTATGTTAATGATCAGACAAAGAATTCAAAAAAGATTACATATAAAGTCTAATATAAGACTTTCTTATCAGTAAAATGTTAATAACATAGACTCTAGGTAAAATATCAAAGCGGCTAAAGTATAAGATATGAGAGGAGCCATGTGACCTTCAGTATGCTACAGAATACCTTGTGAGAAATCTGGAGAATGGAATTTACAAAAGTTTTTGAAGAGACCACACTGATATTTAACAGGAGAGGACTGATGGCAGGGAGGGCACCTGGCTGTAGAAAATCCTCCTCAAGAAATCTAGTCTAACCCATGCAAGCATAGAAAAGTGGACATAAAGATGATGATGATGTGTGAACCACCTTCTCGAAATACATATATTTCATATTTTGTGCTAATTTCATCTCTTTAAACATTTGTGCATCACAACAGTTTACTAGTCTCTACTATCTAGCTGCACATACTAAAATACTAAACAGTCATGTAGAAATGTCTCTGTGTATGTATGTATGTGTGTGTGTTTGACTGTGTGTGCACATGTGTGTGTGTGTGTGTGTGTTTGCTTGTGTGTACCCGTCTGTTCTATTGTTAGCCTAGTAATGTACATTTGTATGTATAGATAATACCTAAACATATATACATATACACACAAACACACACACATATATATATATATATATATACATTTATGTATGTTCACGTCTGTTTTTAATTGTTATAGATTATTCCTCTGAAGAAGGAGTTGGTTTCTAACAAAGATACAAAGCTCCATCTTTGGAATATAGATAACAAAAAGAATGTCACATTTTAAACTTGCATATTTTTACTGCTCCACTTACAGGTTGTATTTGTAATGTGCGAGTGAGTTGGTTGATTTATTTTTCTGAAAACCCTAGCTTATCCAGATTGTCACTTAAGCATTTTATTCACAGAACCAGCTGCACCAATTATTATTGGTATAAATGTGAATTTATAATTTGGATATAGAAGTTGAAGGTTTTGACGTTGTTGTTCATAGTAATCCTCTTTCTCTTTGATTTTTAAAGAGATATTCACATCAGCAGAACAGCTGACCTCTATGACAGTACATATTTTTTCTTGTCTGTCCCAAACAACAATATCCAGCCTTTTATGTTTACATTTGACAAACGTTTTGAAGGGAAGGTTCCACCAGTATTCTTTGTGCTGATGTTTGTTGAATAGGGGGATTATTGAATCCCTCTATTCAATAATAGGGGGCTTCTTTATATTTATTTCAGAACAGTCTTTTTTCTGAATGGCATTGTATATTGTTTTTGTGACAACATTGTTACATAGGGAAACAGGTAACACCTTGACTAAATTTTTGGACAGCTACTAATCACAAGTATGATGTCTTCCACAGAAATATGACATAATCTACATTTTTGGTTGCATCTCAGATCTCCAATCATTGTCTCTTTTGTTGATTAGGTATTTCGTAGCAACCTCCTGTTCTTGGATTGCAAATGCATAGCCTTCAAAGTGTGATGTGATGTAACAGTCACAAGTCCAAATGAGGTTTCACTTTATGTCAATATAACTGCCTTCTTCAAACCTTCAAGAAACACACCTATGTATGGTCTTGTTTTAGGTATTCTGTGTTTCGCATCCAAGTCTTCTTTGTTGGTCCAGCTGTTTTGGAGTTGTATAGGAGGTTCAGTAGGAAGTGAGTGCTTCCAAAGGAGCTCACTGCCAACATGTTTGCTTCACTTTTCAGTACTGAGTTAATGTATTTGTTTTCGGTGCTAGCAAGTGGTGTCAGGGAGAGACTGTATGATATTCAAAGGCTGTCTGCACTGATCACAAGCCTCTACCTCCTTTATCTCTTCTTGCTATTTCTGTGGAGATTTCCAGTTGATATCAGCATCTTGTGAGTTTTAACATCCATGGAGTGGATCTCTTCTACAGACCAGTCAAGTATCCCAAATGTTGGAATCAGCATTGGTAATATGAATGCATTGCGGAATATTTTGTTCTAAAAAGAGAGTTGTCATATTTTTCTAAGTCTATCATAATATTCTTAGGAATGTATGTATGTATGTATGTATGTATGTATGTATGTATGTATGTATGTGTGTGTGTATGTATGTATGTATGAATGTATGTATGTATGTTTGTGTGTATTTATGTATTTATGTATATATGTATGTATTCTTAGGAATGTATGTATGAATGTATGTATGTATGTATGAATGTATGTATGTATGTATGTTTGTGTGTATTTATGTATTTATGCATGTATGTATGTATGTATGTATGCATGTATGTATGTCTCTTCTATTTTTTAATTCTCAGAAATCTTCCACTGAGGAGGGAGCCTGTTTCCAACAAAGATACAAGGCTCTGTCTTGGGGATGTAGTTAATACAGACAAATTCACATTTGGAACTTGAGAAAAATCTTACATATTTTTACAGTTCCACTCACAGATTGCACTTGTAATGTATGAATTAGCTGGTCGATTTCTCTTTCTGAAAATCCTAGTTTATCCAGATTCTCCTTTAAGCATTTACTAACAAAACCTAGTGCTCCAATTATTATTGGTATGAATATGAATTCATAGTCTGGAAATAGAAGCCGGAGGTTTCAAAGCAGTTGTCCATAGATATCCTCTTTTTCTTTGATTTTCAGAGATATTTATATCTGCAGGGCAGCTGACCTCTATGATGTTACATACTTTTTCTCGTCTGTCCCAAACAACAATATCCAGCTTGTTATGCTATTTTACATATGTATGCATGTATGTATGTTTGTATGTATGTACATACATACATACATACAAATCAATTTTGTCTTTAAATTAATTTGATTTAGAATATCATAGTGAAGACAGGAACAGTAAATTGTTTTACAATTAAAGCTGATTTTAACCATAACATTAATGATGTTTGTCTCTAAGATCCATAGTTTTGTTTGACAATATTGCAAAAACAGTCATTTTCAACCGTGTGTATTTAATAGTAATATGTGCGTGTGTGTGTGTGTGTGCGCATATCTTTATATATACATACAAACATACATACAAACACACACATACACATATACATACACAAACACACACACACACACATATATATCAGAGGCAACTCCAGGTCATCAGCATCACTCGGGCTCAGCACAGATTTCGTCACTCTGGTTCATAGCACATTTCACATTAGACACATGCCTGCTCAATGAATTTTGCATTTTTCCACTTTATTTCTAGGCCCAAATGGCTTATTTTGTATGTCTAGCACTATGTCTTTCTCCATTTCTAACTTAAGGGTAAAAATAAAGCAGCCCTGCAAAACACAACTGGTCTTTACACAGAGACACACAGAATAACAACACTCAAACAACGATGGCGGAGTGCACACCAAACATCACTAATCTGACTGTCGCCTGTACTCTTGACAAGAGATACCAGTTAGTATTTTACACCTACCAGGCTTGTTTGTATTAGCCTGAGTTGCTGGATCATTTTCGTTCCTTTAAGAATATTGTAAAACGGAAACATTTCTTAAATTGGAATTTAAATCCTAATCTTTATACAAATTTATTGTTTCAAGAAAACATTGAATTTTAATTACTCTTAATTTTTACGGTTATAGATAACAACTTGGGCTGTAACAGAGCCTGAGTCAGGTACATGTAAACAATATCATGAGAACATCAGCTACGAATGATATTTTTTGACACAGGGCACCTCTAAGACGACCTCCAGATGCTGAATGAAAATAAATGAACTGCAACCAGGCTCAATAAAAGGAGCCCAAGTCATTGGCTACAATTACATACTTGAAGTCACTGTTGGCAGAAATTAAATCAGCTTGCAAATACATGTTCACTTTACTAAACTTTACTAAATTTATACTCGGGGTAAGCCCGAACAGCCCAAGTGCCGGAGTCACCACTGATATATATATATATATATATATA
>NC_068983.1:106418575-106419959 GCF_001194135.2 Octopus bimaculoides | reverse complement strand
CTTTTCTGTTTGATTTTCACTTTTCAATTGCCTCAATTTTATTCCAATTTCAAAATTGTGTATTGTTCACATGAACTAAACCAACAGTATGTTTATCCAACATTTCACAAAACTTTATTAAAAGTTCCATCGTTGAATGTTTTAACATTGTAATGTTGTCACCTTGTATAAAATGCCAGCTTCCACATCCTGTTCTCTGATGGAGGGAAAATGATCAAACTTTAAACCTCTGTTACAGTTTTCTAAAGTTTTTCTGGAATAAGTGAATAGCATCAGATTCAACGGGAAAAATTACACCAATATATTTTCTTCTTGTATTAGATGGTTAACCAACCCTCCATTTACAGCAAGTAGCGAGCGTCATGTTTTTTACCTGAGTGCTAAATTCGACTACTTACGAATAACGCGTGAGCATGCACAAATTTGTGACATGCACACTCCCAGAACTTGGATCCACACTTCTCCAGTAGTGCCAAATTTTGGAACTGAGTTTGCACCCCCTAAGCAAATTTTGTTCCCGGGCCACTGGTAATATCTTGTGTAGTTGGTTATGACTGGTCAGAATGTTACTGTTATTTTACATCTATTATTGCTCTTAGCAATATAGGCAACTCACCAGACCTGCTGGCCAGAGGCACATAACCTCTTTACTATTGGAAGCAAGAATACAGTCTTCATCAGCAAGGTTGTGAAAAAATCCCTGAAACGAAATTCTTCCAAGTGAAAACCCTTTCTGTGTGAGGTGGAGTTATCTCTCTTTGAAAGGTTCTAGTTGTATTTGATATGGGTCAGTTTATGTACAATTACCATTCACTAATCAGGGAAATCCATGTCTTCAACATGAATTTTCTCTCATGAAGGCACCAGCTAAACATCTCACTTTTGGAAGTTAAGGAAATCTCTTAAATTCAAGAGAATTTTTTAGGATCCTTGCCCTCTCAAACAAGTAAAGTTTGCATCATCTGCTCCCATTGAGGTATGATTCAGGCTGTTTTAGGAGCTTCTGTTTAATCCTGCGACATTCCCTCTTGTTTTAAAAGCCATATGTAGTTGTCCTAAGACAACACTGTGCTTCTCTGAGATCCTAAAAGAAGACCTGTGGTTATTTAGTTACAACTTAAAGAGACTCTCCATTACTCCAGTATATTTCTTTGTATATGTCCTTACATTGGTGTTGTTGTTGCTATCAGTGCTGCTGTTACTCCCAAACACATTGCGGTGGTGTTGTTTTTGTTGTTGTAGCTGCTATCACTGCTGTTACTGATGAATATCGTCTCTGCTTCACAGGCCACAGCTTTGGAGTTGCATCAACCACCCACTGACCCTCTATCAAGTGCCCATATATATATATATATATATATATATATATATATATATATATATA
>NC_068983.1:106414856-106416870 GCF_001194135.2 Octopus bimaculoides | reverse complement strand
ATATATATATATATATAAAACACCGGAAATTAGAAATAGCAGTCAAAACTACTATTTCTCTACCAAAATATAACTCCCAGACAAACAGACAAATACTCGCAACTACAAAGGCAAAAAAGAAAAAATAACGAATTCACCAGGCTTTGATTAATTGCATACACGTTTCAGGATTAAAAGAGGTGTAAATTATATTACCCAAACTTATTTCCTTCATCAGTGCAATATTTCAAAATTATAAATCCAAGAATGCTAATAAAAGAATAATTAATTCGATCAGGCGACATCAAAACGATTATTCAAGAACAGCATTTCTACATTCATATAGACGAGTAAGAAAATTGTATCATTCCTCAATTACCCACGTGCGCTACAAGTAATCCCGCAGAAACTGCAGTTTACCATCAGGGAATAAATAAATTCTTACAGATATAGGGTAAAAATTAATAATTAATTAATAATTAGTAATTTTACCAAGTAGTTCGGTGTGTTAAAGAACCATTATCGGTAAAAGTTATATAAACATAATTAAAATTAGGGTTCAGCAAGACTTGCTTCACCACATATCGAAGATTAGAAATAGCAGTCAAAACTACTATTTCTCTACCAAAATATAACTCCCAGACAGACAAATACTCGCAACTACAAAGGCAAAAAAGAAAAAATAATGAATTCACCCGGCTTTGATTAATTGCATCGTTTTCGTGCAGGTGACACGTAAAAGCACCCACTACACTCTCTGAGTGGTTGAGGTTAGGAAGGGCATCCAGCTGTAGAAACTCTGCCAAATTAGATTGGAGCCTGGTGTAGCATCCGGTTGCACCAGTCCTCAGTCAAATCGTCCAACCCATGCTAGCATGGAAAGCGGACGTTAAACGATGATGATGATGATGATGATGATGTTTCAGGATTGAAGAGGTGTAAATTATATTACCTGAACTTATTTCCTTCGTCTTTTTTGCCTTTGTAGTTGCGAGTATTTGTCTGTCTGGGAGTTATATCAAGTGGGAGTGTTATATGTTAATGAAGAGTGACATAAGGAGAAAGAGGGATGGTTAGCATTAAAAGGATGATGGTATGGCTAGTAAATACTGATCAATACAATGCTAATCTCAGATTCTACTACCACAACCATTTTAACAGCTATTTTGTGCCATGCTTGCATGGGTGGGTGAGTCTTCTCTAGCATCATTTTTTACTTGTTTCAGTCATTTGACTGCGGCCATGCTGGAGCACTGCCTTTAGTCGAGCAAATCGACCCCAGGACTTATTCTTTGGATGCCTAGTACTTATTCTATCGGTCTCTTTTGCCGAACCGCTAAGTTACGGGGACGTAAACATACCACCATCGGTTGTCAAGTGGGGGGGGGACAAACACAGACACACAAACATACACACACATACATATATATATATATATATATACATATATACGACAAGCTTCTTTCAGTTTCCGTCTACCTAATCCACTCACAAGGCTTTGGTCGGCCCAAGGCTATAGTAGAAGACACTTGCCCAAGGTACCACGCAGTGGGACTGAACCCAGAACCATGTGGTTGGTAAGCAAGCTACTTACCACACAGCTACTCCTGTGCCTGGTCATGATTTTTTGACATCTCCTTCGTGCGATTTGTTAAAGCTATCTCTACAGATTTTCCATTGAAATAATCTTAACAAATGATATAATGCCACTGCTAACACAGTAGAATGCAGTATTGACTTAATGGGTGTAAGCAGTAAGCATTGCACCTTCAATTTGTGTGGTATAAGGTATCCCTTACTTGAAAAATGAGAAAGGGTTAATGATAGGAAGGGCATCCAGCTGTAAAATGATACTTTAATAATATAATTGTCTGACCCATACTAGCATGGAAAAACAGATGAATAAACAAACAAAGCAAAAGAGTACACATTCATACATACATAAATACACACACATACACACACACACACACACACATACACACACACACACACATACACACACACACACACACACTCATTATAAATACACACA
>NC_068983.1:106412760-106414846 GCF_001194135.2 Octopus bimaculoides | reverse complement strand
TCATTATAAATACACACACTCACACATGTACTTACATATACATATATTGATACACCCACACACACACACACACACATATATATATAAATACACTTAAATGTGTATGTGCATGTGTGTATATATATGTGAGTGTGTATGTATGCATGTGTGCATATGAGCTAGAAAGTGTCTGAGTAGGCAATAAAAGTGTAACACTTAAGATAATTTTATGCCGCAAAAGACCAGCCATTTGAAGCTGAAAGACTGCTTGGAAACTCACTACTTGCTATACTGACTTATCCAGTAGTCATGCTTTCACAGCATGAAACTAATAGTAGTTTGAATTTAAATCTTGTGTATATTAAATGATATTTATCTTTCACTGGATGGAGTATATTTTTTGTTGATTTCACCAATAACAGAACAGTACACTATATATACATACATGCACACATACATACATACATAGCATACATACATACATACATACATACATGCATGCATACATACATACATACATACATACATACATACATACATGCATGCATGCATACATACATACATACATACATACATACATACATGTAATTATATATATAATACACAAACACATACACATGGGACCATGCAGGTGCAAAACAAAATCTAGAAAATTATATTCAAATATCAAGGTAGGAGTAAAATAATAATCTAGTGAAGGTCACATAATCAGTCATGAGATAATCATGGAAACTCTGGTTTATAAGTTGTAAGTATTTATAGAAAGTGTTGTAATTCTTTTCTACTCTAGGTATAAGGCCCGAAATTTTTGGGGAGGAGGCCAGTCGATTAGATTGACTCCAGTATGTAACTGGTATTTAATTTATCAACCCTGAAAGGATGAAAGGCAAAGTTGACCTCGGCAGAATTTGAACTCAGAATGTAAAGATAGATAAAATACCACTAAGCATTTCACCTGGCGTGCTAATGTTTCTGCCAGCTCACTGCCTTTGACAGTTTTGTAATT
This sequence comes from Octopus bimaculoides, assembly GCF_001194135.2. Lineage (NCBI taxonomy): Eukaryota > Metazoa > Mollusca > Cephalopoda > Octopoda > Octopodidae > Octopus > Octopus bimaculoides. The sequence goes on along the minus strand of NC_068983.1, from coordinate 106,413,861 downwards.
AATTCATAATAAATCATTGAATAAAATGTAAGTTGATTGGGCATGATGTTATTACTATTCAATACAACAAGAATCTCTTGGAAGGAAAACGATTGACCATAATGGAAAAACATGAAAGAGATTGGAATCCCTAGAAACTACTACATTGTAATAGAAAATATCTTTTATGCTATACAGATATAAAAGATATTGCCCGCAGATCAGCAGCTGCCAAAAAATATCTGCAAAATACTACTTTATTATCATTTATAGATATGATTTTGTTACCCAGACTGCTTGCAATGTAGCTCATAGGAAATATTTTCTTGATGGTCATACCAATGGCATTCCAGAACCAGAATATAACTACACATGAAAATAAATCTGACAAATAGCAATCACATGCAAACGCATTGAACATGATACAGAAGTTGAGCTACTCATCAAATATGGACACCTTATCTAAAGTTGTAAAGCTTGAGAATATCAACGGTGAACCACTGCAAAGCCTACAACTCTTGTATCCTAGCTATGAATTGTCATGTATATCATAGCTTAGTTTACAACTATTGTATTATGGCTATAAATTGTCATTTGTACTTGTTATCATAGGTGGGGGTTTTCCAAAAAAAAAACAAACAAAATATGGTGACTCATACCTTCAAATCAAGACAATTTGTGATGCATGCAAAACATTTAAAAAATTCTGTTTCTTAGTTTCTTGCAAGGACACATATAACATTACATGTGTACATATATCATACATACACAGGTTTGTACATATATATACATAATGAGTGAGCAAGCACACACATATGTTATGAAGAGACATTCACAAACACCTATACATTTGCCGCACACTCACATGTATTCAAACATAAATTCAATTCATATATATGCTTAAGTGAGTTCACATTCACATAGCCACAAATCCCTGGATTTGTCATGAATCAAACAAAGAATGTTTGTCAATTTGCCAATGATTAGCCTCAGCGCTGGGAAAAAGAACTGAAATAAATTTCATGGGAAAACATGCACATATATAAAAATATATACACAGACACACACACAAACAACATACACACACATATGTACATACATGCATATATATATATATATATA
>NC_068983.1:106404668-106408777 GCF_001194135.2 Octopus bimaculoides | reverse complement strand
ATATATATATATATATATATATATATATATATATATATAAATAAATACATACATACATATATATACATATATATATGTATATACATATATATATACATATACATATTCATATATATATATATATGTGTAATGTCAGTGTGCATACTCAACAGAGTGTACCTTGAGAGAAAAGTTAGACCTAAGAAGCATCAGTTGTGGTGTGCAAGAAAGATGATTGCACTGGTATGGTCATGTGGCAAGAATGGATGAGGATAGCTGTGTGAAAAAGTGCCACACCCTAGCGGTTGAGGGAACCTGTGGTAGAGATAGACCCAGGAAGACCTGGGATGAGGTGGTGAAGCACGACCTTCAAACTTTAGGCCTCACTGAGGCAATGACTAGTGTCTGGGACCTTTGGAAATATGCAGTACGTGAGAAGACCCGGCAAGCCAAGTGAGAGCATAATCTCTGGCCTCTGCCAGAAGTGTAGCCAGCTCACTTATTCGTATCTTTACTTCATTGGACACTAAACTCTGCTTGTGAAGACCTGTTGGGGCAAGTGAAATCGAAATCGTAATTGAACCATATTCGATGACTGGCACCTGTGCCAGTGGAACACTAATAGCACCATCTGAGTGTGATCATTGCCAGAGCAGCTGTCTGGCTTCCATGCTAGTGGCACGTAAATAGCACCATTTGAGCGTGATCATTACCCAGCGTCGCCTTACTGGCACTTGTGCTGGTGGCACATTTAGAAAATCATTCGAGCGAGGTCATTGCCAGTGCCGCTGGACTGGTTCCTGTGCAGATGGCATGTAAAATAAACACAATTTTAAGCGTGGCTGTTGCCAGTACTGCATGACTGGCCCTCGTGCTGGTGGCATGTAAAAGCACCCACTATACTCTTGGAGTGGTTGGCGTTAGGAAGGGCATCCAGCTGTAGAAACTCTGCCAGATCAGATTGGAGCCTAGTGCAGCCATCTGGTTCGCCAGTCTTCAGTCAAATCATCCAGCCCATGCTAGCAAGGAAAGCGGACTTTAATGATGATGATGATGATTGACCATATATATAGTACATAGCAAGTGACTTGTGTCATTTTATTGGGCTTTGATTATATAGAGCATATGTTGTGTGCAGGGAGTGTACTATTCAAGTCATGCACATGAAGTGAAAGTGTCTTGCAAAGGATGTGAGCTGTATCTAGCAGAGCTTTTTATGGCACAGTGTGTAGGCTCATATATTTTTTCCTTAGCCATCTGTGTATCATACTTAGTTATATACTCCATTGACAGGCATTCTGCTGGAATGATCTTTTGTTTCCCTTCAGTGTACATACTGTGTTTTTAAATGAGGCACATCTATAAGAGATTTTATCTCAGATGTAAACAGTATGTGCCTATCATCAGTGTATATACATTTAGTATGATACATACTGTTCTTTATTGAAATTACACTTGCGCTCCATACTTCTTTTGACAGGTGGAAAGCGGTCCTTACCTTACTTATTCTCATCTTAATATCTTCGTTGGTGCCGCCTGAGAACGTTATCTTGCTATCTAAATACGTAAACTCGGCTACATCCTCTAGTTCACCGGTTTCTAGTTTAATATGTTTACTGTTTTCTTCATTAACGTGCATAATTTTTGATTTGCCGCAGTTGACTTTCAATCCTAGTTTGGCAGCTATTGCTTCTAATTTTGATGTTCTATTTTGCATTTGGCTATATGTTTGTGAAAGTAGCGCTATATCATCTGCAAAGTCGAGATCTTCTAGAGCTTCTGCATCCGTCCATTCAATGCCTGTTTGGCTTTCAATCGTAGTTTCCTTCATAATCCAATCTATATCTAGTAGAAATAAAAAGGGAGAAAGTATACTGTTTTTACTTCGAATTTATCCGAAGTATTGTTATTGCATGGGGCTGAGACATGGCGAACAACAGTTAAGTCAAATAAGCAAATACAATCATTCATCAACAGGTGCTTGGGTAGTATACTTAAAATCAGATGGCCCGAACACATAAGCAATATGGACCTATGGCAAAGAACGAATCAAGTTTTGATTAGAGAGCAAATATTTAAGAAAAAGTGGAAGTGGATTGGTAGCACAATTAGAAAGGACACACCAAATGTAGCGGAAAGTGCTTTACAATGGAATCCGGATGGATATAGAAAGATGGATAGGCCTAAGAACTCATGGCGTAGATCAACACAAAAGGAACAAGAGAAAGGGAGACATTCATGGCAGAATATAAGTACAAAAGCGAGAAATTATGCAACATGGAATTCAATTATAAGTGGCCTATACTCCGCATTGGAGGGTTAAAGGCAAGAAAGAAAGAAATGATACATACTGGCTATTTTAATTTAGTATTGCTTCAATTGCATATACCAGATTATTTATTCAACCTAGCAGCTATTTGCAATATCAGTGAATGTATTATTCACTGCTTCCTATATTAGAGGTGATAAATCTTGCTCAAGCATGTAGCTGACTGCAAGTTCATGTCATTGACAAAGCCTCTGAAAGTGTATATACTTTAAGAATGATACAAAGCTGGTTATTTTAATTTAATGCTACTCCAATTGCATGCATCAGATTAATTGTTTATCATACCTAAACTTCATATATTATTTATCATACCTAGAGTTCCAGTTATATTATTGGTACTGTTTTGACTTCATGCCTCCAATCCTATTTATTTCAATTTTAGTTTCTTCCACTTCCTTTCAGGCATTGTTTTGACCAGCAATCATAATGTCTATCAACTTACATGTATTTCCTTTCCAATCCTTGATAATTGTATCTGAACAATTTGGATAGGCATGTTCCAAATGATTGTGGTTCGATTGTTGCCATGTCAAATGTTTGGTACATGCCTATACCATTTTTTTTATTCATTATCACATAAAAGTATTGGCATATAGACGTGTTGAGATAGTCACTGATTCAATCATGTCTGTAAATACATTCAGACTTTCGTTTTCTGTCATTCATGTTTTTCTCCACTCTTTCATGATTTAAACACAAAGAAAATCTTTTCTCTCTTCCCCCAGAAAAGGGCTCTGTCCAAAACATTGAAAACTCTTCACTCTATGGTATAAAATCTCTGGAAATTTTACTATTTCCCTGTATGTATCATCATCATCATCATTTAACGTCCACTTTCCATACTGGCATGGGTTCGAAGATTTGACTGAGGACTGGCGAACCAGATGGCTGCACCAGGCTCCAGTCTGGTCTGGCAGAGTTTCTACAGCTGGATGCCCTTCCTAACGACAACCACTTCGAGATTGTAGTGGGCCAGTCAGGCAGAACTGACAACGGCCATGCCAAAATGGTGTTTTTTACGTGCCACCTGCACAGGAGCCAGTCCAGCAGCACTGGCAATGACTTCACTTGAATATTTTTCATGTGCCACCAGTACAAGCGCCAGTAAGGCGGTGCTGGTAATGAATTAAGCTCAAATGGTGCTTTTTATGTGCCACCGGCATGGAAGCCAGTCAACTGCTCTAGCAACAATCACACTTGGATGGTGCCAGTCATGCAGTGCTGTCATCAAATTTATTTTCGATTTCTTATGTATATATGTATGTGTGTGTGTGTGTAATTTCCAGGATTCAGGAGAATCAGATACTTAATTAGTAAAACACCCAAGTCAAGTTGGTGATAGCACTATCGTGTACAAACAGTATTTAAGGACAAATACGTACTTACTAAAATAAACACAAATTTGTTCTTTGGTTGCGTATACATTCACAAATGGCTAACTGAATACAAAAGTCAAGGTCACACATGGGTGTGTGTGTGTGTATATATATATATAAAGAAAGAAAAGGATAAAGAGACCAATGGCAAAGTTAGAATTTAGAATTATATTTTATGGATAAAGTCTTACAGCTGTAAGACTTTTTACAGCTGTAAGACTTTATCCATAAAATATAATTCTAAATTCTAACTTTGCCATTGGTCACTTTATCCTTTTCTTTTTATTTATACATACACACGCTAATACACGACCTATGTTATACTCCCCACTCATGTTCATACAATGACAGGGGCAAAACTAGTCGGTATACAGCACTTACTCGGTATTACCTGTATCTTTAGGGTTTGGTTGACTCCAATACCC
>NC_068983.1:106395476-106404542 GCF_001194135.2 Octopus bimaculoides | reverse complement strand
ATATATATATATATATATATATATATATATACATACATACATATATATATATACATGCACACATACACACACACATACAAGTGTGTCTATGCTTGTGTGCATTCTTTGCAGTGTTTACTCCCTAAAAAAGGAGGTAAATCAATAAAGGGAAGTAATTCAATAAGGGAACAGCTACTTCACTACTTCATACAAAAAAAAATGGTAAAATTAGTACCAAAGTAAAATAAAGAGTAGCTCAAATTAGAGCTAGAAGCCCAATTTAACGGTAAGGTTAATGAAAAATATTGAAACATTTGTTCAGCAGTTCTCAACCATTTTTTTACACGTGGACCTCTTTGATTACTATTTTATTCTGGTGGATCCCATAGCCATTTGATGCTTACAAACTAGTTTTATTGACAGTTCTTTAAAAATTCCTATTTTGCTTTTCACACATTAATTCGTGTAGGTTGAATTATGTAAACATGTTAGAGTAAGAAACTTAGCTGTTTCTTGCAATAAATACGTATAAAGAAAAATTTTTTCATTAACCCTTAAAATACTACTTGTGGATATCCAATTTACTATTTTCCTTGCATGGACCCACAAAAATCTTATTTGGGCTCCTTGGGGGTCATACTGACCCAGTTGAAAACCACTGCTCTAGTTGAAAACTGGGGAATAGAGCAGCATCCAGTTTCATGTAATCTTCTAGTGTAATGCAGGATATGGACTCAGTCCTGTAAACAAATAGAGCCGTCATAAATCATATAATGCTACTTCACCTACTTCTGTGCTGACAGATGAGCTTTTACGTGTTTATTCTATCTGCAAGAAACTGCATGTAAATTTCCCTCAAAGTACATCTTAGAAATGCAAAAAATAGGAAGGACACATCAGAAAGTGCAGCTCTAGTTGTATTGTCTGAAAATAGTATGTGATGGTCTTGATTGGAATGCTTTGATTATTAGTCTTCTTGATCTGTGCTGACTTTAGACTAAATAGCAAATTGTTGTGCCTGTAGACTGAGCTAATTGCAAGTCAAGTGTCTTAGCATTAAACACCAAAGATAGATAATTGTCAACTCAACATGCAATAAACTGATATCATATTTAGAGTCAACTGAGACTCACATGTACGTATGTACATATATACGCATACATGCCTCTTTTATCTTTTACATGTCTCATTCATTAGACTTGTGGCCATACTGGGGCACCAGTTTGGAAAATTTTAGTCAAATGAATTGACCTCGGTGCTTTTTTAAAGCCAGGTACTTATTCTATCAGTCATGTTTGCTGAACTGCTAAGTTACGGGGACGTAAACACACTAACACCGGTTGTCAAGCGGTGGTGGGGCACAAACATAGAAGCACACACACACGTATATATACGACGGGGTTCTTTCAGTTTCTGTCTACCAAATCTACTCACGAAGCTTTGGTCGGCTCGGCGCTAAAGTAAAAGACATTCCGGGGTTGAAGCTAGAAGCAATAGTTTGGGAAGCAAACTTCTTACCACACAGCCAGCACCGTACCTATGCATGTTTGCATATACGTTCGTCTGTCTTGTATTTCTATTTTTAATTCTTTGAAGTCTGACGGTCTGTATGTATGTAAATGTGCATACACATTGCATACATACACACACACAGAGGAGGAGAGAAAGAAAAGAGAGACACCCACACACATGTGCATCTATGAGAAAATAATTGCATGCACCACAAGCCCACCCTTGCACAACACACGCAACACAATACTCACACCACACCACTCATACAAACAAGTAGAACATAAAACAAACAAAAAAATCACATGAACACAAGAACGATAATTCAACCAATCAGAGAGCTCGTTACAAACGTTACCGCCATATTTCTATGCATGTGAAAGGAGAAGTTATGTATGAACATTTGGTCTCATTATTGTCCGAATTAATTGAAAGGAAACTCTGGTGGGAAGTCTGATCACTCTAGGTAAGCTAATTTTAACACGAAGCAAAATTATTTGCTTGTTGCTTATATATATGTATATATCTTGATATATCATTGAATAGATATATGCGTTTATAAAGGTTTGAAGTGTTCGTCTGTAATAGATTTGCTTCATAGAAAATTTGCAATTGAAATGTATAGCAGACAACATCACTTGTTTTTTAGTCTTTGACTGGATGTAAATGTTTACCTGCGGTGCCGACATTATCGCTACCTTCAAATGTAGTGTTACCGGTGAATGATTTGAAAAAGTTCATTTATTATTATTATTTTTTTTTTCCTTTAGGATAGGAGAGAAATTAATCAGTGACATTATCACGGTTTCATTTTTCTAGGGTCGATAAAACGAAGTAACAGTCAGCTAAAGTGTTTATGGTTAATTTTATATCGACTGTTCCCTTTTCCAAACGTGTGACTTTGTGTCTACATTTTTGAAAATATTGCTGCTATTTCTAGCGAACCAATATTATTATATATATATAGGATGCTCTATTGACTCGTAACAATAATAATTGTTTCTGATTAAGGTACAAAGCCGGTAATTTCGAGGGCAAGTGGGTTAATCGAGCCCAATACTAGACAGTGCTTTATCGACCCAAAGGGCTGAAACACAAAGTTGATCTTAGCTGGATTTGAACATTGTATATAAAGAAATAATAATAATAATAACCTTTTCTACTTTAGACGCAAGGCATGAAATTGTGGGGGAGGGGTCTAGTCGCTTAATTCGACCCCAGTTCTCAACTAGTACTTTTTTTTATCGACCCTGAAAAGATGAAAGGCAAAGTCGATAATAATTATTTTAAATTGTGGCACAAGGCCTGCAGTTTTTTTGGTGGGGGAGAGGTGTTGATTATATCGACTCGAGTGCTTGACTCGTATTTTGTTTTATCGACCCTGAAAGAATGAAAAGCAAAGTTGACTTCGGCTGTATTTGAAAGCAGAACGTAAGGAGCCGGAAGAAATGCTGCTCAGCATTTTGTCCAACACGTTAACTATTCTGCCATCTCGCCCATACTTCTAGTAATAATAATAATAATAGTAATTGTGGTGGTTTCAAAAATAATAATGATGAAACTTTTCTGCAAGGTGGAATGTCTGTTGTTTTATGTGCTGTTGTTGTTTGTGTCTTCATTTCTCTCTCTTTTTTTTTTTAATTTTATTTATTCGAGGATAATGTTGTTACTTTAAAACCCTGTTGCCGATTCGTTATTAACTGATGCATTTATAACACATGTGCAACCTTTATGTATATGTCGAATGTGTGGAACTATATACTGACTCATGTTATGATATAGGAGAAATGCTGAAAGTGCGTGGGAGAGTCTGGATGGAAGAAAACGTTTGGAATTATACTTTAATATCATATTGCAGATAACCCCGTTAGTTTTTGTATCTATATATTTTATTGCTTATATATATATATATATATATATATATATATATATATATATAGATAGACAGATATATATCGTGTTAAACTTTGCAGTAGGTCGTGATGTTTTTGAGAATACAACAAAAGGGAAAATAGAGACTTATCAACAATGATTCGATAGCAGAATGACGACTATTAAAAGATTACGTTTTTCCTGTTTATGTCCTGCTTGAGTAGGGTCATGTGTTTATTTATTCTCTCAAAGTAGTGAATAAATAACGTCATTTTGATATAGAAATGTATTTTTGAGTAGGGGTCAGAATGCCGCCCACAATCACGGGCAGAAATCAGCTGAAAATAAAAAAATAAAAAAACTGTCTGGACTATATTTTTTAGGGAAATAGTCTTCATAAGATGTTTCTTTTGTTGTTTAATGTGGTTTAACAATAAATAAATCATTTTTTCCTACTCTTAATTTCCTTTAAATGATGAGTGTCTTTAGTTTTTAAATAAAAATAAATTCATATTTTTTCCTCCTTATTTTATGTACACCTTTTTGGGTAGGTAGATTGTGGCAGTGGGATTGCTTAGGTACTATTGTACCGACAACTGCCAAATTAATTGGCAGTTATTGATTGTTGATAGTAAAAGTCAGTATGTATGCAACTAGTCTGGCCTCCCTCCAAATGATAACAAATGCTATAAATCGACTCTACTCAAATAAGAATTTAGCATTTTATGAAATTAAATTAATACTATGAATTATATTGCATAGTGATACACAGATTTCATATATCTCTATCCTAAAAATCTGTTTTCTTGCTTTCTCTTTCCAATGATAAACAAATATATATCTTTGACCTGATGTATACAATTTTCTTTCATTATTCAAATTGTTTATGTATATATATTCTATTATTTTTTTTATTTACAACTTGTTGAGATACAGTTTAAACGATTGTATTATTCCATTCATAACTCTGGTTCATTTCTATAGAGTGACACAGATTTTCTTTTCATGTATTTTCATATATTTCTCTCTAAGGTGTAGCTCTCTCTTTCTCTCTCTCTCTCCCTCTCTCATTGAGTATGTATATATATATATATATATATATATATATATATATATATATACACATATATAATATACTCATATTCAAGTGTGTGCGCGTATAAATATATGCAAATATTTGAGTATAAATATATTGCAAATATCTATGCGTATACATACGCAAATGTGTGTGTAAAGGTATATACACTTATCAGCAACATCGTTTTAACTCCATTTTGTTTGTTTGTGTGTGTGTGCATGTATGTATATATATATATATATATATATATATACATACACACATATATACACAAACACATACACACACATGTATATGTGTATATATATGAGTATGTTTATGTGTAATTCTTGAATATATCTTTGTATAAATATATATATGTACATATGTGTGTGTGTGCATGCATATGTATGCATGTCATCATCATTTAATGTCTATGTTCCCTGCTAGCATGTGTTGGACAGTTTGACAGGTTCTGATGAACCTAAGGACTGCATTGTGTTCCAGGGTCTGCTCTGGCATGGTTTTGCCAACCGCTTTACGGTGTTTACTGGGTGCGTTTCTTGTGCTACCAGCACCAGTGAGGTTGCCATGTATCTTGCAAGACTATGAATCCTGAGGGAGCACCTTTATATTTAGAGATGAGGAGTAAAGAAGGATGAAGTATGAGAGAAAAGGGTCCGGCCTGAACAGCTTTGTTGCTGTAAAGGAGCTAGATGGCTACACACATTTTATAGGAGAGGGTGGGCATGATTGAGTGGGGCCAGAAAGTGATAAAAATAGTGGAGATGATGGATGTCAAAATAGGGACCTCCAAGGTATGAGTGGGGCAGGGTTGTCAGGAGTGAATAAGGAGGAGGAGGAGATCTGATAAGTGTGGGCACAATACTAATGATAATACAGTAGACAGAAAAAGGATGAAAGAGAGATGACATGATGTTTGATCTGTTGCAGGAGGGTGGCTCAGTTGGGATGATTGATCAATAAAAGTATGAATGGAGAGAACAGTATTAATGGATAAAGGATGGATAACAAGTGGAATGGTTCTAGGTGGTAAGAAGATAAGTGGTATCAAGGAAGAACTGCAGTAAGGGAAGTAATGAGTGGTGATGAAGAGGGGGTGTCTTGAAGAGGATGGAAATTGGGTGAAGGGCTCAGTTATGCACATACAGTTGTACCATAACTCAGTTTTTTGCTGAGGTGGGCAGGTCTTCACAAGAACCACATATTGCAAGTCATCCCAGTCCTTTGTCATCACATTTGAGGTTCAAGATCCTGAGACCAGCCTTTACCACTTTGTCTCATGTCTTCCTGGGCTACCCTCTTTTGCAGGCTCCATCCACATTTAGTGATTAGCTCTTCTCTATGTAACTGTCTCCATCACATGTCCATTCCAGCACAGTCTTTTTTCTTTGCACACTACATCTAATTCCTCCCATGCCCTGTTTTTCTCTCAACACATTTGTACTATGTCTTTCATGTACACTTACATTTTACATCCAATTGGTGTATGCTCACTTCATTTCTTTTCCAGTCTTCTCAAGCCCTCTGCATTGAAGGCTTATGCCTCACTTCCATGTAGCATTGCAGTTCTAGTGCAAACACCATACAGTCTGCCCATCTGCTCTGAAGGAAAAGACATTTGTTACCAGGAGATGTAGTAGCTCCCCTAACTTCCTCCAAGCCATTCTTGTTCTGGTTACAATACTTTCAGAGCAATCACCTCCCTTGATAATTACATCTTCTTGATAATAAAAGCTATCAACCATTTCTAGTGATTTATCCAAGCATTTAAGAAAAGATATTCCAGTGTACTACTAGTATGTACCATTCCAGTGGACTTACCACATACAGAGCTCTCATTCTTGGATAGTCTGCCTACGATTCCACTACATCTCTTGTGTGTCCATAGCTCACATTCATACAGCATATGGAGTTTATATCTACTCCTTGTCTGCATATCAAACCAGGCCACATCCCTGAAGAAACTAGGGTCTTGTTTTCTTTCCCACTTCCTAAAACATTAGTCTTTGTTAAGTTTATTTTGAGGCCTCTCAGTTTAAGGTTTAACTTCCCTGCCTAGAATTTCCTTTTTAATCCCCCTATAGATTAAGCTATGGAAACTAAATCATTAGTATATAGGAGTTCCCATGGACATCTAGTCATAAACTCCTCTGTGATGAGTAGGAAAGGACTTAACCTTGATGAACTCCTACCTTCATGCTAAATTTGTAACTAAAATCATTATCGACTCTCATTTTACTTACTGTGTCTTTGTATCTGGCTTTTGCAGCCCTCACAAGTCATTCATCTCCACCTAGTTTCCTCAGTGACTACCAAATTACTAAGTGTCAAATGCTTTCTTCAAATCAATGAAGGCCAGAAATGGCAGTTTATTCTTAGCCAAGTATTTCTCCTCTAGTTACCTCACTAAGAAGATTGCCTCATCTGGGGACACAGCCAAACTGCATCTCATCTCGGTCTATTCCATTATGGGTCAGCTGTGCTGCAGCTCTCTCTCTCTGTGATCTTCATAACTGCTGATCTAATTGTTTGATTCCTCCATAGTTTCCTCTCTAAGGCATCTCCTTTGCCTTTATAGCAGTTCACAATGATACTGCTACACCAGTCATTCCCTTCCTGTATGCTGATTAACTGAGTGGTAATCATGTATCCTATCCCACATGAGTACCCTACATGAGTGGTAATCATGTATCCTACCCCACAGCTGTCCTTCCCTTCATGTCCTTGATTGCTTTATACCACATAGTTGCCAACTTGAACTGTAGAGTCAGCACAAGGTAACTCCTGTTTTCCCATGTATTCTCCAAGTTGAGCACCTTTCAATGCCTCTTTATTGTTCCCCATTTCTATGGCTAGTATACTTTCATCATTCTGAATACACTTCTCACCAGTGACGCCTTGGTTCTCTCTCATAGTCTCTTGCAGTCCTGAACACTTCACACCGCTGATCCTCACACAAATCTTTTCCTTCTTAGCCTTAAGTTTGTTGCCTAGCTGCCCTTCTTGTCATTTGGTAATGCTCCTTACTATCACCTTCCTTTCAGGTTTATCAAGCCTGTCTCCTTGCCTTTATCACTCTATCAGCCATGTCATTCTCTCACTGTGTCGCTTTTGATTTGGCTGAGAGTTTGCTCTTGCTAAATGTCTGATCTGTAACCCCAAGCAGATTACTTTGTAGAAATTCCTAGTTGTGATCTATGCAACAGGTATCTAGATCTTCTTCTGTCTGTCTGTCTGTATACATGCATATGTAGGTGTACCTTTTATCTCATTTCAGTTACTGAACTGCAGCTACTTTGGGGGTACCACCTTGAAAATTTTAGTTAAATGAATCAACCACCAGTACTTATTTTTTTAAAGCCTGGTACTTATTCTGTCAGTCTTTTTGCTGAACCATTGTTGTAGACAGACACACATACACACACACACACACAATGGGTTTCTTTCAGTTTCCATTTATCAGATCCACTCACAAGGCCCCATGGCTATAATAAAAAAAACACTTGCCCAAGGTGCCACGCGGTGGGATTGAACCTGGAACCATGTGGTTAGGAAGCAAAGTTCTTACCATGCAGCCATGCTTGTGTATGTGTGTAATATGTGTGTATGTACATGTTTTTGTAAAGGTGTATGTGTATATTTGCGTATTTATGTGTATATGTATGCATATATGTGTGTATACATCTGTTCATTAGTTTTTGTGTCTATTTTTCATTGCTAGCATGAGTTAGACAACTTTGGAGGCACTATTTTACAGCAAAATGCTGTGTAGTTTCAGTCAGAGGCTGTGGCCATGCTGGGTCGGAACCATTAGTGTTAATGCTTGTTTATTTTAGACACTCTTCCTGATCTTGCCTCTGGAATCTGTCCTGATGAAGTAGTGAGTTGGACAGAGTTCTTTGTTTCTTGCTTTGATGTAGATTCATCTGGTACTTCAAAAAAAAAAATTGGTCTAATTGTTTTTTGAACACATTCACATGTACAGCTTGTTGATCTCTGAGTTCTTTTACCAAGGTCTTGAAAAGCAGCAGGCTTTTGAACCTTAGGTTGTTACAGTATTTGGTTCTTATACTGGATGGAGATGTTGTGATCTTTGGTACTATGCAATGCCATCCAATCCAATGATTGATATAGCTTCCAATCCCAAAGTTGGGTGCTTGACCTTCCAGGATCTTCCACATATATATCACTGCAAAATCTTTTGTGTCTTCTCTCCAGGAAGTACAGCCTAGAAAACTCTGTCCCAATGTTGTCTCGTTTGACCCATGCAAATATGGAAAAATATTAAAACAATATTTATGTATGTATGTACGTATTTATATGCATGTTTATGTGTGTGTGTGTGTGTGTGTGTGTGTGGATATGAATGTTTTTGTGTGTATGAATATAAATATACACTCACACACACATATGTGTTTGTATGTATATATGTGTGGAGGCCCAGTGGTTAGGGCAGCGGACTCGCGGTCAGAGGATCGCGGTTTCGATTCCCAGACCGGGCATTATGTGTGTTTATTGAGCAAAAACACCTAAAGCTCCACGGTGCTCCAGCAGGGGATGGTGGTGACCCCTGTTGTACTCTTTCGCCCCAACTTTCTCTCTCTCTTTCTTCCTGTTTCTTGAGT
>NC_068983.1:106392442-106395286 GCF_001194135.2 Octopus bimaculoides | reverse complement strand
GTGCATAAATAAAAAAAAATGTATATATGTACAGGCATACTGTGTAGTTAAGAAGTTTGCTTTGGAACCACATATCTTTGGGTTCTACTGTGATGTTCCATTAAGTTCGTCATATATATAAATATCTGCAATGGGCTTAATATAGTTTTCATCTGTCAAATTCCCTCATTTGTTATCCTGGAGTGACCAAGAAGCTCCACAATGAAACTGAACCTAAAGATACATGGTTCCAAAACATACACACTCACACACATGTTTATAATAGATAGACAGATGAGTGTGTGTGTATACACACACTCACATATAGATACACACATTTCAAGTAAAACATGAAAAACTAGTTTGTCACTTATGAATGAATAACAAATCGATTGAGAAAAATTGTCCAACTATGTGATTCACATTCATGTGACATTTACACACATTCCTTTACTTGTGCAGTGAACACAAACCCATATGTACATGCATGTGTATACACATTCATATATTCATACAAATACGTTCATATTTATCTATATACATTCATATATTCTCAAATACACACTTTCATACACATAAACATATGAAATATTTACTTATCTGACATAGTTTTTCTTCTTTTGTGCCAGCCCAATACTGTTATTGAAAGAAGTTCAGGTCACTAGTTAATGTCAGGTTACTAGTTCTTTGTCTATCCCCTAGGACAGGCCATCTTCATACTACATTGGTGGCCATTCATCTTCATTCAAGCATTACAGATGACCATTACCCATATATGGATTCAAATAGCACTTTGAATTTTGTGATGTACTCTTCTGTTCCATTAACTATAATCTGCTTTGTCATGTGTTGAACTTAGTGCTCTAACTACTTAACAAAAATACATTATTCTGTTTGTGTGTCACCTTTCAATGAATGTCCTATAGTATACTCATTCATACAAACTTGGTGGGGCAGCAAAACAGTCAGAAGGAAAGCTGTGTTTATAGAATTTTATAGTTTAAACCTCTATAGACACTCAATAAAGTGTGGGGAAAAAAAAACTAATAAATTGTTTATATTTTTCTTTCTACGTTTTAAACCTGTTAACTTCTTCAATTAATAGAAAAGCTTTAAGAGCTATAGTTGAAAAGAATAATATTTATTTTGTCACATAAGCTAAACGCGTGAGATTTTTATATGGAGAACTATAGGAAATTGTGGATTTCTTGTTTGCAAAGGGTGTTAACAAGACAAGTGAAAATGAAAGCAGTTCTAACTGGGAGCCAAACAGTTATGAACTCGTTTTACCAATAAACACTATTGCACTATGAGACCTGCTATTGTTATGATAGCATAATGTTTTGATGTTTTCAAGGCATTGTAATCTCTATAATAGAAATTTTTTTTCTGGCTTAGTGAAAGGAAGAAGATCAGCTATTTCGTGCAGTGCCTCAGCAACTGAGTGGGGTGGAAGAAAACCCAGTGGTTTACTGCAGTAAGAAGTAGTGTACCAGAGTATTGAGTTACTTATCCTCATATGCTGGAGACCTGTTTGCACTAAATGCACCAAGTGTCAGGTGATGATGTTAAACTAGGCAATGCAGTAAGTCTGCTATCCAAGAACAAGTTAAGTTTATGTGACAGATTCTAAATCTACCCACTTACACTCAATAAAGCTTTGGTTAATTCAATCTTATGATAAAAAGCTCTTTATCCTTTGATGCAGCAGCAGTAGTTTAACCCTTTAGCGTTCAGATTATTCTATCAAATGTGCTGCTTATTTATTCACATTGTTTTGAATTTATCCTACATTATTTTGTAGCCTTGAGATTTTGATTGCATGGGTGTATGTTTTTTAGACTAACATTGTAGGGTAGGTGTGAGAGGCAGGATCAGGCCAGTTTGAACATAAAACAGGTAGAATATTTTGGCTGGATATGGTCAATTTTAAATGCTAAAGTGTTAAATTGAAAAACCACATGATTGCAAAACAAATTTCTTAACCGCATGCCATAGTTGCACTCTACGTTCAGTTAATTCAGATGCAACATTTTATTAATTAAATGTAGAATGATGTAGGTTTTAAAAATTTAGTTCTTTATATCAGTGTGTTTAGCAATGGAAATTAAGTTTTCAGAGTGGAAAATTAAATCTTAGTATTTATAGTGTAATGAAAACTTTTTTTCTTTCTCATTGTTTTAAATTTCACTTATTTCTATCATTATGCAATTATTGAAGCAGATGTGTGTTTTCAATTATGAACCTAAGTTTCCTGCAGGTAAGCATGTGCATTTACATTGTCAGTTATGTTTAGCTTTTGGAGGTGTTTTTTATGTTACACTTATATATATATGTATTGATGATTAAGTTCTTTCCTGCCCACGCTTTTAATTATCTTGAAACTCTCGTTCCCACCCTCATTTTAATAATCTTGAGGACTCCAGTTTTACTGATAACTAAATCTTGTAAGGGTGACTTACATAAAGCTTCTAAAAGAAATTTGTTGAAGTGTTCATTTTTCACTCATTGGCAAACAACCTTTGTCCATCTATGAGTATTTAATTGCACTCAGATTACTCTCGAATGGAATGCTTTGAGATTTCAATGCTGTAATTATTTATTTTTACAATGTGTAACAGGCCTGACCTGACCAGTTTGAACATAAAACAGGTGGAATATTTGGCCTGGATATGACCCATTTAAATGCTAAAGGGTTAAATGAGTATCCTTGAAATAATTCATCAGTTAATCACCATTTTTTTGTCCAGTTATATATCATTGTACATCATCATCATCATCGTTTAACGTCCGCTTTCCATGCTAGCATGGGTTGGACGATTTGACTGAGGACTGGTGAAACCAGATGGCTACACCAGGCTCCAA
>NC_068983.1:106391080-106392432 GCF_001194135.2 Octopus bimaculoides | reverse complement strand
GACTGAGGACTGGTGAAACCAGATGGCTACACCAGGCTCCAATCTGATTTGGCAGAGTTTCTACAGCTGGATGCCCTTCCTAACGCCAACCACTCAGAGTGTAGAAAAAGTAATACGAGCTTGCCAGGATTACTTTACCTACTTATATATTAACTATGTATTAGCAAGGATTTATTACACAAATTAGAGCTTACTAAGAACTCGTGTCCATGTTCTGTAAAGACTTTAGTAAAAAAATAGTTGTTACTTCCAGAGTTATTTTAAAAGTATCGTACTGAAGACCATATTTGTATGTTAGAAAGTAAGATGGGGGTTCATGCTAGGTAGGAATACCAACATTGCAAAATACCAACCTCATTTAGTCAAGTGCCTCTACATTTTCTTTTATATGCTGTAAATGTGATCACTGATCAGACTATTTGGTCTTTTATGACATTGTTATTGATTAAAAAGAGAAATTGTATATGTATACAATATCAATAATATATGGGAAGATGTAAACTGCATTTATTTTTTATTAATTTAGCTAAAAATGAAAGGCAGTGCCTGTAACCTCTTTCAATTTTTGTTAGGTCAGAATTTAAGATAACCTTGGACTGCAATTAGTATTTCAATTGATTAGATCTTACATGGACCTAATATTTTGACAACAAATAAAACACCTAGCAGCTGCCTAAGTCTGCATTATGAAAGTTACCAATATTTAAATAAGACAGGTGGAGACCTTTTATATGTGAATATTTGTAGATGTGTCTAAGGCAGTGAACTGGCAGAACCATTAGTATGCAGAGCAACAAGCTTAGCGGCATTTTGTCCATCTTTACATTTTGAGTTCAAATTCTGCTGAGGTTGACTTTGCCTGCCATCCTTTTGGGGTAGATAAAATGAGCACTGGGGTTGATATAATCGACTTACTCTCTCCTCAAAATTGCTGGCTTTGTGTCCAATTTGAAACTAGTATTTATAGATGTGTATAAATGTGGGTAATAATTAATTTAAACAATTCTTTTTATGATGTATCTGATGAGAAGGTATACCTCCAATAATTGTATGATCACAACTATGTTGCAAATTTACATTTCATCACTTCACCATCATCATCATCATCGTTTAACGTCCGCTTTCCATGCTAGCATGGGTTGGACAATTTGACTGAGGACTGGTGAAACCAGATGGCTACACCAGGCTCCAGTCTGATTTGGCAGAGTTTCTACAGCTGGATGCCCTTCCTTACGTGCCACCAGCACGAAGGCCAGTTAGGCAGTACTGGCAACGGCCATGCTCAAAATGGTGTATTTTACGTGCCACCTGCACAGGAGCCAGTTCGGCGGCACTGGCAACGATCTTGCTCG
>NC_068983.1:106376460-106391070 GCF_001194135.2 Octopus bimaculoides | reverse complement strand
TATTTTACGTGCCACCTGCACAGGAGCCAGTTCGGCGGCACTGGCAACGATCTTGCTCGAATGTCTTTACATGTGCCATCCGGCACAAGTGCCAGGAAGGCGATGCTGGACACAGGTGCCATTGATGGTTTTGCTTGCCCCAATAGGTCTTCGCAAGCCGAGTTTCGTTTCCAATGAAGGAGATGACGTTGGCATGGGTGCCAGTCGTCGAATTTAATTAGATTTCGCTTTCACTTGCCTCAACAGGTGTTCGCAAGCGGAGTTTAGTGTCCAATGAAGGAAGATACGTATAAGTGGGCTGCCTGAGGCCTTCGATTTTGGTCTCACTTGGCTTGCCGGGTCTTCTTATGCACAGCATATTTCCAAAGGTCTCGGTCAGAAGTCATTGCCTCGGTGAGGCCCAATGTTTGAAGGTCGTGCCTCACCACCTCATCCCAGGTCTTCCTGGGCCTACCTCTTCTACAGGTTTCCTCAACTGCTAGGGTGTGGCACTTTTTCACACAGCTATCCTCATCCCTGCTTAAAGATTGAGGTTTCTTCTCAATGTCTACACTATGCTAGTTATATTGAATGTTGACAAAAGTGATCATCAAGACAGGTAGCCAGCTATTCAAAGGCATTTTGTTTGTTGGAATAATGACTATTTCACTGCACTATGAAACAAATTCATGTAAAAACAAAGTAGTGAGTATTATATTCTTACCTTAACACAAAGCAAATAAGTGAGGTCGGGAGACCCATATATCTCATGATGAGGGAACTTAACTGTTTAATAAATATAATTCACCTTCGTCATATAAATATCTGATGACTACAGTAGCAGTTTGATTTTTTGACTTACCAATAACTCACAGAAAAAATAGTCATTGAAACATGTTATGCATTCCACCACCACCATTATCATCGTTTATCACCTACTTTTCCATTCTTGCATGGGTCAGACAGTTTGTTGAAGCAGATTTTCTACAGCTGGGTAGATAGATTAAGACAAAGATACATCCAAATAGATACCCATGCCCACACGTGTGTGTGTGTATGCATATAGATGATGGGGTTTTTTGTTTGTTTTAGTTTCCATCTACCAGATCCACTGACAAGGCTTTGGTCAGCTTAGGGCTATAGTAGAAGACATCTGCCCAAGGTGTTGTGCAGTGGAACTGAACCCAAGACCACATTGTAGAGAAGTAAGCTTCTTAGCTAAACGGTCATGGATTTGAATATTATTGAGGTTTTTCATTTGCTCATAGGAAATATTTAAGCTGTTAGCATTTAAACCAGCCATATCTGGCCAAAGTATTCTACTAAATTTATGTTCAAACTGACCAGATCTGGCCTCTTGCACCTAATTCCATTCTTAAAATTAAACAATCACATCATTGAAAACAATATGATGAGACCTTGATGATATGTTGTGCTTGAGAAGACTCATCAAGCCAAGTGAAACTGTAGTCGTGGCCATTGCCTGTGTAAATGACACCCATGCTGGTGGCATGTAAAAAGCACCCATTACACTCTCAGACTGGTTGGTGTTAAGAAGGGCATCCAGCCATAGAAACCATGCCAAATCAGACTGGAACCTGGTGTAGCTCTCCAGTGTACCAGTTCCAGTCAAACCCATGCCAGCATGTAAAGTGGATGTTAATCTGAATGCTAAAGGGTTAAACATAGTTGGAAGCTCATGAAACATGCAGCTGTCAGAGTGTTCCCACTGATGACTTTTCTCATTCAGGCACACAGTACAGCGAAATGGTTTTGAACTATTACTGTAATGGCTTATTAGCTGACACATAAACAATCTGGTTTCTGTGACTCATTTAAAGACTACCGAAGCAGTATGGGTGTTTACCACAGCTTACAACAATCATTTACTTGTTGTAGATGTTCTAATGTGATGCTATAAAAATACGCTAAAACAAAGGATTGTCTTATATGCCAGTTATGAAATTGTCCTTATTAAATTTAATTATTGAAAACATTGTCAAACTGTGATCTTACTGCTATATTAATTTTCTGTGTGAACCAGTGACTTACTGTGTATGCGTGACCTTATCTGAGTGAAATCTAACTGGTGTGATAGCAATTACAATACATAAAACTGAAGACTCGCATAAACAATAAACAATTTTACTGTCTCATAGACACATAGACATAATTCATGTATTATAAAGAAAATACCTGCTGTAATTTCTTCTATGTCATATGTGAAGTTTTTGTTTTATACAAGTATACTAGCACAAAATAAACAATTTTGGGAGTTATTTTATTTAACAGTCACCTTGTAGCCCAGCATATAATTTTCTATGTGTATTCAGAAGTACCCTCCACTTTTCTTTTCTTGGTTTCAACAAGATCCTTGTTTTTTGGGGGTAGGGGTGTTGATAAAACAGATAGGAAGTGAGTCACATCTGTCCCCTAGTTAACCTTTTGTTACCATATTTCTGCTGAAATACACTGCCATTGTTTCATTTCATTTTGAAAATAATGAAAAATATTGTAAAATAACTGATGTTTTGTGGCATAAATTCAAATGAAATGTGGTTTGTAGATTACTTTAAAGTAAGGGGTTTATATCCAGAAATAGGGGTGGTATTCAGTGCATTGGCATTAAAAGAGCTAAATAAGCTTGTTTACTGTAGGAATGCCACTCTGTTTTAGCAGATTTAAATTTTAAAGCAATGAACCCACCCAACTAATATATATAAAAAAAAAATCTATATTGTTTAACTTTACTGTCTCAAAGACCAATTTTTACATGATATCCATTTACTCTAAACACTTGTATTTTCACTTCTTTTCTATAGCTATGAAACTTAGCCCTTATAAACGGTGTATCTTTGTCATTTGGTAGTATCTGACAGCTAATAGCAGAAAAATATTGATCACCATGCTACCTAACTACAAATGTGTGATCTCCAGCCACATTTACCATTTGGCTATGCAGATTGAGATTATCCTGAAGCATTGTAATAGAAAACCTCCTGTAAGTTATTATAACAGACATCATTTTGAGCTCTGGTTTTAGTATCTTTTGTTTCTACTTAGGAGATATGACCAGTTTTAAGTTGTATCTGATTTGACTACAAATTCGGCATTACTTGAAGAGGTGTAGGTTTGTCTGAAAGGCAGTCAAAGTTTCCAAGTGAATTCCAATAAAATGTAACTTGATTGTGGATTACTTTCAATTGCTGTATCGCAATATCATATAGATTTATAAGGTGGTGAGCTGGTAGAACCGTTAGCATGCCAGGCAAAATGTTTAGTGGCATTTCATCCATCTTTACAGCCTGAATTTGAATTCCGCCAAGGTCAACTTTGATTTTCATCCTTTTGAGTGTCAATAAAGTAAGTACCAGTTGAACAGTGGGGTCGATGTAATCGACTTACCCTTCTCCCAAAATTGCTGGCCCTGTGCCAAAATTTGAAACCAATATCATATAGATTTATTTAGTCCTTAATATTATCTTTAAACTGCTGCTGCACTTATTGCATGATTCTCTCTACATCTTATATGAATAAACTCATCCAATAAACTGTTTACAATCAAAACATCCTTATTCTAAAAAAAATTGTCATTTACTATACCTATATCAAAAAGTTATGTTTTATTAAATATACTGTAATGTATGCATGTAGTTCATTTTCCAACTGAGGTGGACAGAAAGAAACACTAAATTTATAAGTGCGTAAAACCAGTGTTGTGAATCATAATCCTATTATTGCCTTCGCTAAGGCAGAGACATTGTTTTCAATCGTGTTTGTTTGTTTGTTTGTGGACAAGATATCTCAAGAACTGCTGGATGAATTCAGATGAAAATTTCAGGGTTGTTTAGTCTTGTGATTTGCACAAACTGATTAGATTTAGGGATTCTGGATTATTTTTCTGTTTTTTTTTAACTTAATTTTTGAGAGTGGTCGGGTTCATTTTTAGTATTTTCATTTGTGAGAGCAGTCAAGTTTATTTCAGATATTTTTATTTTAAATATCATCTCTGGCTAATCGTTGAGGGGACGTTGGTGTTGCCTTGGCAGAGGTTTGTGCTCTTATGATTTTTTTTTTTCTACATCTCAGTGCATTCCACTTATTTTTTTTTTGTTTTCTTTTTCTCGTTCTCAACAACTTTCTATCAATGTTTTTATTGTTTTAAATTTTCGTTTTGCTAATTTTTCCCCTCCTTTTCTTGCCACACTCCAATGGGTAGAATAACTTATATTTTGCTTACATTTCTGGAGCCAACAACCTGCCAACATATAAAATATGAATCAAGTACTGCCTACTTTATATTACATACTTTTAACTTCTCAGCTATTCTTGTAGACAGCTTACTGATTTGCAGTAAGCCATGAAGGAACTTATGTCATTCATTCAATTTGCTAGCAGAGCAGCCAAATATTCCATCAAAACAATTCTTGACTTCATGTGTTTAAACTGTTACAAGGCCTAAATTTTCAGACAGTATACTTTATATATAAATTGAATTATAAGAAAGGTGATTGTACAATGAAATTCAACCAAGCTTAATGTCCAGACATATCTCTTTAACATGGTACGATGACCCAATAATAAATGGAAACTAAGTTCTGTTTGAAACTTACCAATATTGACTACATCTTTAAGTTTTCTGTAGTTGCTAGAATGTTTAACTATTGGCAGAGAACCAGATTAGCATGTGTTGCACTTTTTAATATACTGAACTGAATCCATTTTATCATTATTATCATTATAGGTTCAGACATGGCTGTGTGGTAAGAAGTTTGCTTCCCAACCACATGGTTTCGAGTTCAGTCCCATTGTGTGACTGAACTTGGGCAAGTGTCTTCAACTTTAGCCTCAGGCCAACCAAAACCTCATGAGTGGATCTGGCAGACTGAAACTGAAAGGAGCCCAGTGTGTGTGTGTGTGTGTGTCTTTGTGTTTGTTCCCCCCACCACCACCACTTGACAACTGGTGCTGGTGTGTTTATATTCCTGTAACTTGATTTGGCAAAAGAGACCAATAGAATAAGTACCAGGCTTTAAACAAAAAAGAGGTACTGGGGTTGATAGATTCAACTAAAAATTCTTCAAGGTCGTGCCCCAGCATGGCCACAGTCTAATGACTGAAACAAGTAAAAACAAAAAAATAAGATATAAAATCATTTTAAAATCTACATTTTTTTTGTTTGCATTGGTCAGACAAGAGTATGTTGTGCAGAGAGATTCATATGCCTGGATTCTCTTCCTGTTGCCAGCCACCACATATTTTAAAGCAAAGTAATAATCTTTATGTCTATCAAACAGTGAATAGCCCAGACATGTTTATGTGCAGATTTGTACACAAATGACACCATATGAATGTCTTTTGTTTATAGAGATTGTGCAACTTACCAAAAAATCCTGGACGTGATTTTGCAGTGGGTTGCAAACAAATGACACTGTCAACAAAGCCATTGGTTACAACCAGTGAATGAACACCTGAGAAGATGAGGGAAATATGAACTTACACACACTTTCTCTCACACATGCATACATACAATGGGCGTCTTTAGTTATCATCTTCCATAACCACTTAAGGCTTTGGTCAGCTTGGGGCCATAGCAGAAGAAACATACCCAAGGTGCCAAACAGCGGGACTGAACCTGAAACAACACGTCCAGGAAGAGAACTTCTTTACCAGACAGCAATGCCTGCCCCTATTGAGTAATTAACTGGCTACTATATGCTGCATGAATTCTAAACCAGAACTGACTGAACACCATGTATCACTGGTTGACTGCCTCTAAAACCTTTGGAGCAACAGAGTTAATTGAACTATCAGTTCACTTAAGTGAATAAGCAAAGCCTCATTGAAAGAACATAATGAACTCTTTAATTCATTACTAGATTATCAATATTGAATAATATATACGGAGCTGTCAGACCTGTGTGCATTCTGTGCATTAAAGTTCAGATGCACTTGATAGGCAAACAACACTTGCAACAGGTTTGACTAACAGTGAGCAGCCAAGAATTAAAACTGTTGTTAACTGCTTGGGCAGTTCTCTTTAAAGTGCTAAATTCCATTATTCAGGTGACCTAATTAATGCATTATTGAAAGAATTAAGTAATAACAAATCTAGGTAAAGCTTTAAGCTAATATTGCAATGTTAATAAATGTCACCATTTTTATTATCTAAATACATTAATCTAATTATCGTTGTTAGCTTTTACATTTTTTTCCCCCCACATAATCATCTAAAAGGAGTCTCCAGTTTATGATATAATAAAACAGTAGAATTCAAGGAAACTGGGGATGATCTATGTCAGCTAATACTAATACTGAGAGTTCAAAGGTGGAATATATTTGATATAAGGAAGAGAAGTCCTGTTTTGAGCAGAATATTTCAGTGGAGAGAGGAGTGATGAAATGTTTTACTAGGGTTGCAGGATAAATAGAATGGAATAGAATAGCAAGAATGGGGAACAGTTATTATAACAGTGGGGAAAAAAATGTGAGGAGGAGGGAGAGGTAACAAGTATTAGTGAAGGAGAGTGGAATGGGTCAGTGACAGTGGGGGAGTAAAGGCTCACCAGCAGATCTATTATGTGTGTGTATTTGTATTGTTGCCTCTTTTGTTTCCTCAAGTTACTTATACACAATTTGTTTCAGTCATGACACACATTCAACAGATCATATGATATTTAGTTCATTAATTCTCCCATTGCTACAAATTCTTAGTTATATGTCATATACCTTTATAGGAGAAAGGTTTTCACTAAGACAGTCATATCACTTCCTATAAGTGCAAGTGTAGATGTGTACTTAAGAAACTTGCTTCCTAACCATGTAGTCTTGGGTTCGATCTCACTGTGCTCCACATTAGGCAACCAAAGCCTTGTGAATGGATTTGATAAATGGAAACTGAAAGAAGCCCATCTAGTGTGTTTTGTGTGTACCCTTTCTGGACATCATGTGATGGTTGCAAATGAGCATCTTCCTACAAATGAAGCTGTTCGTTTCCAGTCATCCTTAAAAAACATATCTATCCCTGGAGAAATGATACCTTTGGAAATAGGTGAGGGTTGGTGTCAGGAAGGGTATCCAGCTGTATAAAATCTAACTCAACAAATTTTGCCTGACCCATGCAAGCAAGTAAAAGCAGACATTAACTGATGATAAAGATGACTCCCTGAACTGGTTCAGAAATATTTTGCTTATCAAAATGATTTATTTTTAGTGATTCACGAGTTAGTCTTGTACAATGTTTGTTCAACAATTCTTATTGCGTAGTTATGGCTGTGTGGTAAGAAGTTTGCTTCCCCATCACATGGTTCCTGGTTCATTCCCTCTATGTGGCACCTTGAACAAATGCCTCATAAGTATATTTGGTTGACAGAAAGTAAAAGAAGCCCACTGTGTGTGTGTGTGTTCATTGTGTCTGTTTGTCCCTCATAAGTTAGCGATTTGGCCATAGAGACCGATAGAGTATCAGGCATAAAAAGAAAATAAGTACTGGGGTCAATTAGTGCAGCTAAAATTCCTCAAGTTAGTGCCCCAGCATGGTCACAGTCTAATGACTAAAACAAGTAAAAGATAAAGAATAAAAGATAATTCACTTGATCAGTTTTTCTAATGCAGGAGATGTGCATTTAGACTATAACCATGAATTGCACATTCTCACATATCTAGGGGAGCTCTCTGACTTGGTCATGTTTTGATCTTGTTTTGTGATGATTGATCAACTGATACATGGAGAGATGTTTTGTAGCTTGTGGTTGTTTGAGTCAGAGATGTTTAGTCGTTTTAGAAGGACTAGCAGTTTGAGCTAAAGTGAAATGAACCTATGTTGGTTAGAGGAAGCAAGACTTGCATTAAGAATAGCTGATGAGACAGCAAGAAGTGGGGAAGGGGCTTGATAATGAGCCAGAACACTATAAAGAAACTCTACTCTTGTCACATTTTTGGATGTTCCACTAGGTCATGGGTGAGGAGGATGTGAGGGTGTTTATGTCTGCTTACAACTACATATGCACATGAAGCAAATAAGTGAATGCACAGTACATGTTACCAAGCCATACTCACTCACAAGTGACGGCTGGTTGTACTATTTTTTACTTTTTAGATCACTTAACACTGTTAACAGATATCAATGTCCTCTTTGTTTACAGCATCTAGATCAGATAAGTAATTTAGAAGTTAGATGCTCTACTTTTTATTTGACATTAGAAAATCATAATTCTGTTCATAATCTCTCTCTATCTTGGCCCTGAATATAAATCCTGACATATCTGTGATATTTTTTTTACGGTTATGTTTGCATGATGCCTTCCTCTGTTTGTTTTAGGTTTTTTATACATTTCGTTTTGAATAAAAAACAAAATTAAAAAAAGACAACAGACCAAAATCTTTTTCTAATCAATAAAAAAAAAAACAGTTCACCAAATTGACATTTCTGTTGCCAGCCACTCAAAACATAAAGTATTCATCTGTAAAACACAGAAAAAAGACAGACAATAGAAAATACTGCAGGACAAATATGTTAAAGAAAGCAACTTTGAGATTCTGGATGTCTGGAAGTAGGCCATCAAGAAGACTTGTACATGTTGTTACATGATGAATAAATAATTAGGAGAAAGTACTACACTATTGTATTTTAAAGTATTGTATAACTTTAAAGGTATGTTTGTTTTGGTAAATGTGAGATAAGATCTCATAAGACTTTTTTTGCTCATTATGGTTAAATATGTATCATATAGTTCAGACTTGAGCAAGCAGAGATCTTGGTCAAAAGCATTCCAGTTATCATGGCCATCTTTTTCGTTTTTCTTTATAGGCATACTGTATTATCAAATGTATGTTTTCTATTTTAAGATGATAGGATGAACTGTGATTGCAATTTGGTTGCCATTTCTAGCAGACTGAGTAACATTTTCGGTATCAGAGGTGAACTGCAAGTGCATATGAACGTGTAAGGCTACAGCTGTTCTGAGACAGAAAAAGAAGTCTTTAATTTTATAAATTCTAAGATGCAGACACAGCCACACTAAACAATATTATGCAATATAAAATTAACAAAAGAATAATGCTATAATGCATTAATTAACCATTTAATTATAATACTTTGAATATTCTTATCAAATTAATAGCAACTTGTATTGAATTGCTTTGTTCTTAATGTTTAAGTTGGGTTTTGGTTTGTTTTGTTTTATTTTTGTATGGGTTTTAAAGAACTTCATCAATGAGTGGTTTCAAATATGAATGAAATTATTTTCAGTGGGCAAGAAGTGTGGGGTGGGGGGAGGGGTTGTCCCCCATCCTTGAAGCTGCTCTTTTGGCTCATTAGAAAAACCTGTCCATGATGTTAGTTGAACTGACTGTTTCATGCTGTTAATTTTCCTTCATTGTGTTAGTGAAGGCACGTGGCCTAGTGGTTAGGCTGTTGCACTCACGATCACTAGATCATGGGTTCGATTTCCAGACTGGATAGCATATTGTTCTTGAACAAAACTCTACATTTTACATTGCTCCAGTCCCTTTTTTGATCAGTAGTGATGGTGGGGGTGGGGGTTGGCTGCTCACCTACCCAGTGGGGTGGCATCGTTCAAAAGGCTAAAACAATACAAAGCACATTGTGACCAGCAATGTGTAACAACATCTGATAGTCTGGTTGGTCATGTGATGTTAGTATGCATAAGATAAAATTTAATAAAATGACAATTAAATGAATAAGTTATGTTTTTTCAGCCCAAATGAGAGTATAATTTCTTTAGTTTAAAAATAAATGTTCCTAGTTGAAAACCAGTCTGAAACTATGTACACATCCTGAAAAAAGGTGAATAATAAATATCAGAGAGCAACCAATCAAAACATAGAGTAGATGTATTTTGTGACCTATTTATAGGAGGTGGAGTAGTGCAAATGATCTTTTTTAGGGTTTGCAAAATGGTTGGGAGGAAATTGTTCTCAGACCAGACACCTGGACTTGCAATAGAGTGGACTCCACTAAAGGCACTTGTGGGCCAAGTTGTGTTAAAACAGGTTATAAAGTCTCCACCCCAAAATAAAAGTTTAATCCTTTAGCATTTAAGCCAGCCATATCCGGCTTTAATATTCTATCTGTTTTACATTCAAGCCAGCCTGATCTGACCTCTCACATCTACCATACAATGTCATTTTAAAAATAAACATATCACTGAAATCTTGAAGTTATGTGATAATTTACATTTAATTTAAAACAGTGTGAATAAATAAGCATTACATTTGACAGTAATCTGAATGCTTAAAAGGTTAAAGATATTTTCACCTCTAAAGATAGGTTGATAATCAAATAAAATTATAAACTAATTAATTTGCCACTTATGCATTTAGATATCTTGACCTGTCATTTTTTGTGATATAGTCAAAGAACAAAAAACAAGCTTAAAGAATAATTAACTTTCCATAGAGTTTAATGGCGAAATTATTACATATTTTCTTGCAAAAATAAATCTTTTAATATAGGATAAGTGACTACATTGCCAGGAAGTCAAGAGGAAAGCCTCATCATTTTGTCAAATACCTTTGCTGAATGGCAGTTTATCAATCTTCTTTACCCCCATTTGTACAAAGGCAACTAAGATTTCAAATCAAAGTGTATCTTATCTGGTTAACAATGAATCCTACACAAGCCTCATCAAGATGAAGGTATATAGTTTGGATTCAAACAAAACAGTAGCATGTCATTTCCTGCCTACTAAATCTATGATCCTATTGGTCCTCAGTTATTGACAGTAAGAAAGACTTCCTGATGTATAAGGAACAGGCATGGAGTGCCTGTAATAAGCTTCATAACTTGTGGCAACCCAAATTTTCAAACTCAACAAGGTTGGCCTTCTCCAGGGCATGCATAGGGAACACTCTTCTCAATGGATCTAAACTTGGTCTATGAAGAAGGAACTTCAAGATTACAATGATGATTTCTGCTATTGAAGCTGCCAATGGTCTTTGGGAGGGGCTATGTTTCTGCTCCTTATATATGTGCATGTGCGCATGCTCTCATACACACACACGTTTGCACACTCACACTCAAAATGTATGTATATTTGAGGATACTTTTTCTGCATAGTTAAGCTTTTCTCAGTTGTTAATGTTTACTCACAGGTCAGCTTGATCAGAACTGACATTAGGCTAAAAGAATTCCAGCTATGACTAACCCATCTTTTTGCACATTAAGGACATTTTCTCCGTTAGGTGTGATTTGAGGAAGAATTGGCTGCTGTTTCTAATTGAGCAAGTGACTAAGAAGAATAGAAGTTATAAGTTTGTATCTCAGTTATTTATTAAACTGCTTTACTAATTTATTTGAGGCTAGAAGCAAAAGAAGAAAAAAAAACCCCCAAAAAAACCTGTTATTAAGACCTCTCAAACTTATGCAGAAACAAACTAGGTCACTACTATGGTGCAAGTTATTACAAAATTGATTAAACATTAACTTTTATTGCACAGTTTCATGAGTATTCCCACCAGAGAATTCACTTCTTATAGCAGATGGACATTATCATCTATTGTTTATTTCCTTCAACACCTATTAGTTTAACATTCAAATGTGATAGGGTTGAAGATCGATTCTTCTTAATGCCTTTCATTAGGCTTATAGTTGATGTATTGTGTAAATGTTGAGTAAAATTTAATCAAAAGAAGAAATATTTTATGACAGTAAATTATGGTTGTAATTTGTATAATTTGAACAAACTAATGAGGGTGTTGCTATTCAGTTGCTGGACATGCTAGAGCAGATAGTTTAATTCTAAATACATTTTGTCTGAAAAAAGGGATGGGATGCTCACAGTTTGAATGCTTTTGATCATAAGTTTGCTTGTTCAGTTTTGACTTGGGGCTAAATACTGTACATTTGAGGATATTTCTATTTTTATTATTAAATTTTTCATATGGCTTAGTCACAGGGAAAAGAACGGTGTCCGTGAACTTCTGCATAGTGGAGAGAAAAAAAAAGTTCCCACAATAGTATTCTAGAAACATTGTATGAATGACTTGGTCAAAAAACAATAGAGTGCGCCCTGCTAAAGCAACTCAATGACCAAGTGGTGGCATTTAAAGTGGGTAATAGTTTGAGTCTAGCACTCGAGTTTATTTTTGTATGTTTCTGGCATGATATTTTCTTTGATATTGGTTTGCATGTATATAATAATCATCATCTAATCATCATCATCATCGTTTTAATGTTTGCATCTCCATACTTGCCTGGATCAAACAGTATTTGTTGAGGTATATTTTCTATGACTGCATGCCCTTCCTGTCACCAACTCTCATCTCTGTTTCCAAGCAAGATACTTCCCAAAGGCCTGACATGTTTTCACAGAAGATTGGAAACCAGCATCACTGTTTATATAGTGATGCCCATTTATAACTATTACGTGGTTCCAAGATAAGGAGATGCAAACCTGTGTGTATGATGGGCTTCTTTCAGTTTCTGTCAACCAACTCTTTTTACAAGGCTTTGGTCAGTTTGAGGCTATCGTAAATGACGCTTGCCCTAGATGCCATGATGCAGTAGGACTGAACCCAAAACCATGTGGTTGAGAAGCAAACTTAGAACCACACAGCCAGGCCTATGTTTGAAGTCTTGTGCTTTTGGTAGAAATCAATATTGACACACAGGGCAAAACACTTAGCAACATTTTGTCCATCTTTACATTCTAAGTTCAAGGTCTGCTTTGGCTTTCATCCTTTTGGGGTCAATAAAATAAGTCTAGTTGAGCACTGGGGTCAATGTAACCAACTTTCCTCCTTTCCTGAACTTGTGGCCTTGTATCACGATTTGAAACCAATATTGAAGTTAACTGGTCATAAAATCCTAAGCTAAAAGCCTTATAAAATACACTGTACTAAATTGATAGTCATGGAACAAAAGCATATTGCAGTCACATCCAACCCATATCAGGCACTGAAAAGCAGTTACAAACTTGCTGTGGTGAATAAATGAATGGGTAAAATGAGTATAAGATACTTTCCATAGGAATTCAAAATATTTGCAAATATTTCCTCATTTATTTTCTTTGCACCTAAAATTTATTGATATGGCTTATTTTGACATATCTTAATACCCATGATATTTCCAATAAACCTGTCTTAAATAAATGATATACGAAGCTCTATTGGGTGTTTGCTTGAGTAATTTGATTCATTACAAAATGGTAATTTATATTTATTTTTTTATTAATGAATGTTTGTGGATATGTGAGCATGTTTGCTCACATACCCACTATATTCCAGCGACACCACTTTCGTTACCTAACTAGTTAAAGTGAAATTTGTAACATAGTTTGATTTCTTTTTTTTTTTATATTTGATATTTCATTTTTTCACTGCTGTTATGTTGAAACTCTCTTGGCTAGTTATGACACACATACATATATATATATATATATATATATATATATATATACTCTGTCAAGCATGCATACTGACATTGCACATCCAATGTGCATGTCAAAAACATGCACACGAGATGTGCAATGTCAGTGTGTATGTTCAACATTCTTGAGAGAAAAGTTAGGCATAAAAGGCATCAGATGTGGTGTGCAAGAGAGATAAATGTGTTGGTATGGCCATGTGGTGCATATGGATGAGGACAACTGTGTAAAGAACAGGGCTGTGGAATCAAAACAAAAGATTTAAACTCCAACTCCTCTACTATTGGTATCTACAACTCCTCTTTATGTAATTGATTGTGGTCTACATATCTCATAAAGCATATGCTTATGCTTGTACTTTGAGTAAGCATATATGTTATAACTGGTTTATATTAAAGAGTAAAGATATTGTGAGTCAAAGTTGGTATAGTTTTACCAACTCTGACTCCGTGACTTCAACCCCACAGCCCTGGTAAAGATCCCTAACTGTGGAGGGAACCTATGGTAGAGGTAGACCCCAGAAGACATAGGATGAAGTGGTGAAGCATGATCTCCGAACTTTGAGCCACACAGACGTAATAACTAGTATCCAAGACCTTTGGCGATATGCTGTACTTGAGAAAACCCATGAAGCCAAGTGAAATCACAGTCATGGCTGATGCTAGTGTCATGTAACCAGAATCTGTGCAGGTGGCACATAGAAAGCACTTTTCAAGCATTGAACCTCATGGAGGCAAATTGGTGGAGCTCCTTTCGAATGTTGGGTCTCACAGAGGCAATGACCAAGACTTTTGGCATTATGTTATGCTTGAGAAGACCCATCAAGCCAAGTAAAAATGTAGTCATGGCAGATACTGGTGTCGCACAAATGGCACCCATGCCAGTGGCACATAAAAGCACCCATTACACTCTGAGTGGTTGGCATTAGGAAGGGTATTCAGCCCAAACAGACTGGAGTCTGGTACAGCCTTCCAGCTTGCTAGCCTTGGTCAAGTCATCCAACCCAACCCAGCATGGACAACAGACGTTAAATGATGATGATACTGCAACTGTGCTGTTTGGCATTTAGATTGTTCTATTACATTTGAAACTAAACAACAATACTTTAAACTATTTATTATTGCTTCTTCCTTCCCTTTTCTCTCTTTCTCTCTCTTTCTCTCTCTCCCTTTCTCTCTCTTTCTCTCTCTCCCTTTCTCTCTCTTTCTCTCTCTCTCTCTCTCTCTCTTTCTCTCTCTCTCTC